>NC_091841.1:23678365-23732793 GCF_037783145.1 Equus przewalskii
CGCAGAATTACCGTAAAGCTCCGCCGCGCAAAAGTCTCGCACGTCTGCCTGGGGCACCGCTCCTGACCCTACGCTAGCCTTGTGAGACTCAGATCAGGGGCTGTACTTGCCCTCCACCTTGGCGAGCTTCCTAATGGGATGTGGGGAACTGATCCTCCTGCTTGTGAGGCTGGGCTGAGTGGTGATTTTGGTGGGGAGATGAGTGATGTGACGTGCCACGGTTGAAAAGCAGCTCTGCAGGCGCTGAAATCCTTCCTTTGCCGGAGATGTTTCATAGGCTTGCGAGCGCAGGGGATGAGAATTTGCCACCCCAAAATGTGTCTCTTTGGCTTGATTATTTTTAAGGACAAAAGACTGTGACAGAAATTTGACCTTCCCCCTAACTACCTAAAAGAATTTAAGATAAAAGACCTCTCCTAAGACAGGTCATTAGACTGGGAGGATCTTTGCTAAGCCCATTTTTATCAAAGTTCTGTGTCACTTGCGTCACATTGTCTATGGATGGCCAAGCAAGCGTCTTATCAAACGTTTGCTTTTCCATCTCCATGTAAATTGTCTTCCTCCCATTTGAAGTCCCAAACCATTACCCCCAACATCCTCCTTTGTCTTTAGCTGAAGACGGTATATTTAATGTGGTGGCTTCTGCCGTTTTGGCAAGTTACTCAGTTTTCCTGGGTCTCTCCCGTGTGTAGATGTCATTAAACTTTGAGTTTCTCTTGTTACTCTGTCTTATGTCAATTTGATTATTAGACAAGCCAGAAAGACCTAGAGGGTAGAGGAATTGTCTTCCTCCCCTACAGTTTGGCAACAAGGATGGGAGAAAACTGGCTGGACACTGCTCAATCTGGGACTACTGCCGCTGAGAGAGCCAGCAGAAGTAAGGGTTCTTACCACATCAGTCTCCAGGATCTCTGCCAGAAGGGTCCAATGGAAGTGAGAGTAGTGATTATTTTCTCCCTTTCTAAATTTAGACCAGCAGGAGAAAATATTGGTGAAGCTATCTTCTTGGTCTCAATGACTCTGGGAAATTTGGTTTGAGTACTCATTGGTTTATTGATGTTTCTCCTCCTAGAGATGATTACTATTTTTCCTTGTCTCTGTCTTTGTGTCATTTGTCATGAGATTTTTCTTCTTTTGTCTGGTTCTATGTCTTGATAGCTTGGCTATGTGACCTCTGTGGTCTCTGCCATCCAGAGGGTGCACATACTGGCATGCATTTTTGCAGCCAGTCAAATAGACTGGGGTTCCAAGACGCAGTTTCTTTTTCTGGCTGTGTCAGCTCTCAGGGCAGTTTGTCATATGGGGTCCCAGTCCATAAGGGCCTTTGTCATCTCAACCATCATTGTTTGTTAGTGCACTCTGCATGTGCAATGAAGGCCTTTGCTTTCTTAGACTATTTTTAGGGGAACTGTCTGGATCTTATGGGGACCACTTCTTTTGCACTCTCTTTTTGCATTCATGGTTATGCCATAAAAGGCTTATTGGAATGAGTTACTATTAATATCCTACTTGTCAATGGGCAGAGAATAAATCATTTAAATTGGAAAAACTTATAAATTGGAAAAATTTTTAGAGAGCTCTCATCATAATTGTTTTATTGGTAACTATATAAGATAAAATTAAAAATAAAATACAAAAAAACTAATGACTAGGCTTAACACCCTGATTCAGGCTACAATTAGATTCAAAAAAACATAAAGGTATAAGGGTTTATGGCATTATAAAGTTTGGAATATTTGAGCTAATGTTATATGAAGAGGTTATGTCAACTTTACCTGAGTGGTTTTTTTTTGAAAGTAGACCTTATGTCTGACTAGGAATGCTTCCCATATCTAATATTATAAGACCCAAACTTGTTGATGAAGTCCTAATGAAAGCTATGATTAGGGTATAAGAGTTTATGGAATTAAGTGATTATATGTCTTTTGCATGATTGTATTATAAATTGTATTGTGGGGATAGACATTGTTTCTCATTGGGGGAAACATTACCCCAGTATTGATATTGTAAGACAGCATATAAATCTCCCCTTCAGACAATGTTAATTAAACATGCTAATGAAAGTCAATAGGGTTGCCCAAACCTATACAATGTGAGATATTTTTCTACCTCTGCATGGTATGGCCAAATTAAAAGCTCTATTTAACTGGCTTAAAGTAATCATTTATATAAATTATTTCTAAATGTAATAGAACCTAACCCAAATGTCTTTCAAGTTAATGTGATATAAAGTAATCTTTGGTAAACAAAAGCTTGTTTAAGTTTGTTGGCTTAATTAAAATAGGCATGTCCTCAGAGTTATCAGCATTGAATATGATGCAGACAAGTAGCCTGGGTTTACTGGTCAAATAAGCTCATGTTATCTATGTTACAAAGTTGTCAGAAAAATAACAACTTAAAATGATAAGGTAATTTTGTCTAATGAATTTTTCATGAGTCATCTAAACATAATTATTGGAAATAAGTAAAATAAATACGTATGAATAAGATGAAAGTTTTTGGGTGAACTTTTTGACAATAATTGTGTGTTAATGGTGTATGTACTTAAAATAGCTTCAAAACTTTTTGGTAACTTTAAACCTTACAGCTTTGTTAAATTAAGTTAAATAATAGAAATTTATTGAGTATCTAAGTCATTTCCAAATAAGCTAAAATATTAGACATTTATTACAAAATACAGGTTTATCTACTTTTGGCTTCATATTACAGAGAAACCAAAAGATATTTGGGTCTATCAGTAAGCATGTCTTGTGTTTTATTAAAAAGATTGTACTATATGGGGCTGGCCCCGTGGCCGAGTGGTTGAGTTCGCGCGCTCCGCTGCAGGCAGCTCAGTGTTTCGTTGGTTCGAATCCTGGGCGCGGACATGGCACTGCTCATCAGACCACGCTGAGGCAGTGTCCCACATGCCACAACTAGAAGAACCCACAACGAAGAATACACAACTATGTACCGGGGGGCTTTGGGGAGAAAAAGGAAAAAATAAAATCTTTAAAAAAAAAAAAAAAAAAAAGGTTGTACTATAGAGTAGCATGTTTCTAGAAATTATAAAAAGTATTTATAAACTTGCCAAGCCAAAGAATGATAATGTAAAATACAGTTCATAATTGCTTGTTTCTTAGTTTTTACTAAAAATTAAGGTTTCTAAGGGTTGAAATTCAAATTAATATTTGTGATTAAAACTACTAAAAATTAGAAGATGTCAGCAACATGGTGGAGTGAGCAGTTTTCTTTGTCTCTCGCCCTTCAAACTACAACTAATTGAACATTCACTGATCAATAGAGGATACTCCCACAGCACCTCAGGACGCCTGAGAGACCCACCCTGCTATACATTGGAAGGTGGATGGGCTACCCCCAGGGAGGAGGTGGAGATAGAGGAAAACTCTCTAGGCCTCTAGAGAGCCTAGTACCAGCAAGTGACTCTCCTAGCTGACACACTTATAGCATTGCCATGGCATTGAGGCGGCGGGGGGGGTGGGGGGGGGCGGGGCGGGGCGTGTGCATCGGCAGCATGACTGTGGAAATGGGTGACTACAGCCCTAAGACCCAGTGATTGCTCCTTAGTCCAGGGGAAAATCCATGATCCCACAGCAGCCACAGGGACATTCTCTGGTTGGCCCTAGTGGAGAGGCTCCGCCCAACAAACACAAAAGCTGGGAGGTGCTGGGGCAGAAGTGGCTCAGCCAGGTGAGCTACCTGCTGGCTGCATTAAACACCCACAGCCCTGCTGCGGCCCAGAGGGGGCAAGTGAGATCCAGCAGGACTGCACGAGCAGGCTGTGACAATCCAGAGCCCCAGTGTAACTGCTTCTTGGTCCGAGGGGGAAATCCATGGTCCCACACCAGCCACAAGGAGAGTTTCTGATCAGCCCTAGTGAAGAAGCCCTGCCCACCAACCACAAAGGCCAGGCAACCAAAGAGCAGAAGTGGCATGGCTGGGTGTGCTAACCACTGGCTGCATTAGATGCCCATAGCTCTGCTGTGGCCCAGAGTGGGCAAGTGAGATCCTGAAGGATCAGACAGTGGCAGAGCTGTGAATCTAGGCGAGTCAGCTCCCAGCTGCTGTGAAAGCCCATAACACCACTGCAGACCCTAAGGAGGGAGTGTGTCTAGGTGGGTCTGTGAGAGCAGGCACCAACAACCTGAAGCCCCCTTGTGATTGTTCCCACAGCTGACGGGATACCTCACAGGGCCACTGTGAGCCCAAGGAGGTGCCCAGCCTTGGTCAGGAACACCTGACAGGGATCCTAGTTGGTGTGGGATTACACAGCTGCTGCACCCTCTCCCCCAGTGGCAACAAGTGGAAGCAGTAACCAATCTCTATCTCTATGCGAAGGCACAAATCCATGCTGTCAAGCAATATGAAAAAAAAATTAAATCTCCAGAACAGAAGGAAAATGACAAGTACCCAGAAAACAATCCCTAAGACACAGAAATCTGTAACCTACATGACAAAGAATTCAAAATAGCTATCACTAAAAAAGTCAATGAGTTAAAAGAATACAGATAGACAACTCAACAAGATCAGGAGCTACAGCACAAAAGGACTTGCAAATATAAAGAAGAACCAATCAGAATTGTTGGAGATGAAAAACACAATAGAAGAGGTGAAGAAAAATCTAGACTCATTGAACAGTAGGGCTGATAATATGGAGGACAGAATTAGTAATTTGGAGGATAGGAATATAGAAATACTTCAGATAGAGGAGGAGCAAAACTAAGACTAAAAAGAAATGAAGAAACTCTCCAAGAAATACCCAACTCAATTAGGAGATGCAATATAAGGATTATAGGTATCCCAGAGGGAGAAGAGAAGGCAAACGGGGCAGAAAGCTTGTTCAAAGAAATACTAGCTGAGAACTTCCCAAACTGGGGAGAGAGCTGGAAACCCATGTGACAGAAGCTAATAGATCTCCAAACTTTATCATCATTAAAAGGCCAACCCCAAGACATATAGTAGTGAAGCTTGCAAAAGTCAATGACAAAGCGAAAATATTAAGGGCAGCAAGTCAGAAGAAAAGAACCTACAAAGGATCCCCCATCTGGCTGTCAGCAGATTTCTCAGCAGATACCTTACAGGCTAGGAGAGAGTGGAATGATATATTCAAAACTCTGAACGACAAAAACTTGAAGCCAAGAATACTCTATCCAGTGAAAATATCCTTCAAATATGATGGAGAAATAAAAACTTTCCCAGATAAACAAAAGTTAAGGGAGTTCATCAGCACAAGACCCCCCTACAAAAAATGCTCAGGAAGACCTTCATACTTAGGGGAAAAAAGGGGGATAGGGGTTACAAAACCCTGAGCAAAGGAGATAAATAGAAAGACAAAATCAGAAAATTGCAACTATCCATCAGAACAGATTAGCAAATGTGTAAGTATAACATTAAAGATAAAAGGAAGGGAAGCACCAAGAATAAATATAATCTTGTCATTTTAACCAGAAACTCACAACACAAGAAGAAAAAAAAAGATCTGACAATAACAACCTAGAAGGGGAAGAGGAAAGGGATGGAACCAGCTTAGTCTAAGGAAATAAGAGGCTATCAGAAAATGGACTATCTCATCTATGAGATATTTTATACAAAACGCATGGTAACTACTAAATAAGTAACTAGAACGGAGAAACAAATTACAGATAAGAAGAAAACCAACATAGAAAACTACCTACCTGAGTTGGTAGTCTGAAATTCCTGGGACAAGAAAGGAAATGCAGGAGAACTAAAAAATGAGCAACAAAATGGCAGCCTTAGGCCCCCACATTTCAGTAATCACTCTACTAAATGTAAATGGATGGAACTCTCCAAAAGACACAATGGCAGGATGGATTAAAGAACAAAACCCAACAATATGCTGCCTCCAGGAAACACACATCAGCCCCAAACACAGACTCAAAGTGAAGGGATGGAAGACAATACTCCAAGCTAATGGTGAACATAAGAAAGCAGGTGTCACCATACTTATGTCAGACAAAGTAGACTTCAAGGCAAAACAGGTAAAGAGAGACAAAGAGGGGAAATTTGTAATGATAAAAGGACACTCCACCAAGAAGACATAACACTTATGAACATATATGCACCCAACACAGGAGCACCAAAGTATGTAAAGCAACTACTAACAAAACTGAAAGGAGATATCAAAAACAATATGATAATAGTAGGAGCCCTCAACACCCCACTAACACCAATGGATAGATCATCCAGACAGAAAGTCAACAAGGAAATTGTAGATTTAAATGAAAACCTAGACCAGATGGACTTAATAGGTATATAGAGAACACTCCTTCCAAAAACAGCAGGTTACACATTCTTCTCGTGTGTGCATGGAATGTTCTCAAAGATAGACCATGTGTTAAGAAACGAAGCAAGCCTCAACAAATTCAAGAGGATTGAAATAGTATCAAGCATCTTTTCTGACTGCAATGCTATGGAGCTAGAAATCAACTACAAGAATAAAGCTGGGAAAGGGGCAAGTGTGAAGATTAAACAACATGCTACTGAATGACCAGTGGATCATTGAAGAAATGAAAGGACAAATCAAATATTATCTGGAGACAAGTGAAAATGAAAACACACCATACCAACTCATTTGGGTTGCAGCAAAAGCTCTCACAACTGAATCAGGAAGAAATAGATAATCTGAATAGACCAATCACAAGTAAAGAGATTGAAACAGTAATCAAAAACCTCCCCCAGAATAAAAGTCCAGGACCAGACAGCTTCTCTGGAGAATTCTACCAAAAATTCCAAGAAGATTTAATACCTATCCTTCTCAAACTATTCCAGAAAATTGAGGAAGCTGGAGCACTTCCAAACACATTCTACAAAGCCAACATCACCTTGATACAAAAACCAAACAAGGACAACACAAAGAAGGAAAACTACAGGCCAATATCACTGATGCATATAGACGCAAAACTCCTCAACAAAATATTGGCAAACCGAATACAGCAATAGATTAAAATGATCATACACCATGATCAACTGGGATTTACACCAGGGACACAGGGATGCTTCAACATCTGCAAGTCAATCAACACAATACAACACATTGACAAAATGAGAAACACAAACCACATGATCATCTCAATTGACACAGAGAAAGCATTTGACAAGATCCAACATCCATTTATGATAAAAACTCTTAATAAAATGGGTATGGAAGGAGAGTACCTCAACATAATACAGGCCATATATGACAAACCCACAGCCAACATCATACTCAATGGGGAAAAACTGAAAACCATCCCTCTGAGAACAGGAACAAGGGTACCCACTCTCACCACTCTTATTCAACGTAGTTCTGAGGTTTTTGCCAGAGCAATTAGTCAGGAAAAAGAAATAAAAAGGAATCCAAATAGGCAATGAAGAAGCAAAACTTTCGCTGTTTGCTGATGACATGATCTTATATATAGAAACCCCTAAAACATCCATTGGAAAGCTTCTAGAAGTAATCAACAACTACAGCAAAGTTGCAGGATACAAAATCAACTTACATAAATCAGTAGCATTTCTATATTCTAATAACGAACTAACAGAGAACTCAAGAACACAATCCCATTCACAATCATAACGAAAAGAATAAAATATCTTGGAATAAATTTTACCAAGGAAGTGAAAGACCTATACAATGAAAACTACAAGACTTTCCTGAAATAAATTGATGATGACATAAAGAGATGGGAAGAGATTCCATGCAAATGAATTGGAAGAATAAACATAGTTAAAATGTCCATACTACCTAAAGCAAATTACAGATTTGACACAATCCCAATCAGAATCTCAATGACATTCTTCACAGAAATGGAACAAAGTATCCTAAAATTCATCTGGGGGAACAAAAGACCCAGAATAGCTAAAGCAATCCTGAGGAAAAAGAACCTAGCTGGAGGCATCACAATCCCTGACTTCAAAATATACTACAAAGCCATAGTAATCACAACAGCATGGTACTGGTACAAAAACAGGTACACAGATCAAGGGAACAGATTTGAAAGCCCAGAAAGAAAACCACACATCTATGGACAGCTAATCTTCGACAAAGGAGCTAAGAACATGCAATGGAGAAAAGAAAGTCTTTTCAACAAATGGTGTTGGGAAAACTGGACGGCCACATGTAAAAGAATGAAAATTGACCATTCTTTTACACCATTCACAAAAATAAACTCAAAATGGATCAAAGACTTGAAGGTAAGACCTGAAACTGTAAGACTGCTAGAAGGAAATATAGGCAGTACACTCTTTGACATCAGTCGTAAAAGGATCTTTTCAGACACCATGTCTTCTCAGACAAGGGAAACAATAGAAAGAATAAACAAATGGGACTTAATAAGATTAAACAGTTCTACAAGGCCACGAAAAACAGGATTGAAACAAAAACACAGCCCACCAATTAAGAAAAAATATTTGCAAATCATATATCTGACAAAGGGTTGATCTCCATAATGTATAAAGAACTCACACAACTCAACAACAAAAAATCAAATAACCTAATCAAAAAATGGGCAGAGGACATGAACAGACATTTCTCCAAAGAAGATATATGGATGGCCAATAGGCACATGAAAAGATGCTCATCATCATTAATCATCAGGGAAATGTAAATCAAAGCTACACTAAGATGTCACCTTACACCCCTTAGAATGACTAAAAACCAAAACAAAAGTAACAAATGTTGGAGAAGTTGTGGAGAAAAAGGAACCCTCATACACTGCTGGTGGGAATGCAAACTGGTTGAACCACTATTGAAAACAGTATGGAGATTTCTCACAAAATTAGAACTAGAAATACCGATGATCCAGCCATCTCACTACTTGTTATCTATCCAAAGAACTTGAACTCAGCAATTCCAAGAGACACAGGCACCCCTATGTTCATTGCAGCATTATATACAATAGCTATGACATGGAAGCAACTTAAGTGCCCATCGACTGATGATGGATAAAGAAGATATGGTGTATATATACAATGGAATACTAAGCCACAAAAAAGGATAAATTTGTCTCATTCACAACAACATGGATGGGCCTTGAGGGTATTGTGTTAAGTTAAATAAGCCAGATAGAAAAAGACAATCTCTGTATGACTCCACTTATATGTGGAAGTTAAACATGTGGACAAAGAGAACAGTTTAGTGGTTACCAAGGGAAAGGGGGCTTGGGGGGTGGGCACAAAGGGTGAAGTGGTGCACCTGTAATATGACTGAAAAATAATAATGTACAACTGAAATTTCACAAGGTTGTAAACTATCATAACCTCAATAAAAAATAAAATAGTAAAAAACCCTACTAAAATCAACTTTACTAAAACTTAGTAAAGAAAATATCTTTGTATTCAAGGAAAGTGAGATGTATGTTTTCAGTAAAGAAAGTATAAGAAATAAAGATATTTTTGTTTGTTAAAAAGGTTATAGAAGGTTTATGGAAGAAAAACTTTAAGGAAAGAGCTTTGTGTATGGTCAAGTTGGCTAAGATTAAAATGAATTTAAGTAAACAAACTTTATTATCAAAAGTCAGCTGGTGCAAAATTGGAATTTGGTTTTGTCTCTCTCTTGAAGGGATAATTTTCGTGGACTTTGAGTCTGCTTTTAATAAAGAAATTTTGAAAAGTTTTTCTTTACTTTTGAGTGAATCTACATAAAAGACCAAAAATCTATATTCTCAAAATAATTTCCTATGTTCAAAAAGGCTGAGGTCCCTCTATTAAGAAAACTAAAGGTGTTTTTTTCTAACTATCTGTGTTTGCCTTTAACATCTTCTGTCGTCACTTTGGTTAAATGGATAACTAAGCATTGTTTCATAGAGACCTAAGATATTGTGTGGGTAAATGTTGATATAAGTGTTCTAAAAATTATATAACATTCCTACAATTCTGATCTGTCCTGGTTATCAGTCATAATTTTAGTTATTATCTTAGAGTGTCACATGGCACAAAATAGCCAAGTTTCTTTGTCAATTGCAATTTTTAAGTCTTTTGCGATTTACAGACAGTTACTGTTGTACTCTGATGCTTTTGCAAATGTTTCATCTTCACAGAGATTCATGGAAAGGACTCTGACACTTACTCTGAAATACTGGTTTCTGATAAACTTTCAGATCATAAAACTGAACTGGGTAAGAAATTACAAAACTCTAATGGAGAAACTGATAACTTCATGAAACTGCTAATGGAAGGTCAAGATCAAGAGTTGATTACATGAGACTGAATAAACTGATGATGATGATTCTAATTTTTATGACTTTTCATTTAAAATATTGCTGATTTTGGGGCCGCCCCGGTGGCACAGTGGTTAAGTGTGCATATTCTGCTTCTGCAGCCCTGGGTTCACTGGTTCAGATCCCAGGTGTGGACATGGCACCACTTGGCATGCCATTCTGTGGTAGGCATCCCACGTATAAAGTAGAGGAAAATGGGCACGGATGTTAGCTCAGGGCCAGTCTTCCTCAGCAGAAAGAGGAGGATTGTCAGCAGTTAGCTCAGGGCTAATCTTCCTAAAAAAATATATATTGCTGATTTTTAATTTTTTTTCAGATTTAACAAAACCTTTTTCTCTTTTCTCTTAAGCTAACTATGATTTATAGCAGTTTTGGTAAATTATACCTTTGTAACCAGAATTGAAACATTTATCTTTTTCTCCCTATCTGATCCCTCCAGAATTTAAAAACTCTTAAGGTATAAATATTCTCTTCTTTTTTTTGAGGAAGATTAGCCCTGAGCTAACATATGCCAAAAATCTTCCCTCTTTTGCTGAGGAAGATTGGCCCTGAGCTAACATCTGTGCTCACCTTCCTCTATTTTAAACGTGAGATGCCTGCCACAGCATGGCGTGATAGGCAGTGCATATGTCCATGCCCAGGGTGTGAACTGGTGAACCCTGGGCCTCTTAAGCAGAGTGCAGGAACTTCACCACACCACCAGGCCAGCCCTAGCTTCTTCCTTTTAATTTTCTCTCCTTTTAACCTTTTGTAAATAACAGAAAGATAAACTCTGCGATTGATCTGGTTCTGGGATGCACTAAAGAGTCTGAAACCCCCAATTACTCCATCCTCTGAACCTCAGGATCCCAATTTTAAATTCTTTCAACCACAAGTGCCCTTATTTTTTTGTTGACATTTTTCCTCCTCCCTGCCCTAGGGTGTTCCATTAAGACTCTGACCTCCTAGATAACTGGACCAATTTCCTGTACCTCCCCCACCCATAAGGGTTGCCCTAGATTCCTGTTGCCGTAGCTTCCTTCCAATAGTCCTTCAGGTAGAAGGAGTTTATATTCGTATCCAGTAAGACAACTGAAAGACACTGGACTAGTGGCATGAAACAAAGGTTATGTTATTCTATTATGTAAAGTTGTCATTTTGAATTGTAATTGTATTTCCATTATTAATTTGCTTTAAAGTTTTCTTTGGTTGGATGAGCCAATGTCAAAGATAAACTTTCACTTTCTCTAATGAATACCACTCCTCTCTCCCCCAGCTTAAGATACTGACAACACAGAGGCTGATTCCTTCCTGAGAGACTGAATATACAAAAGGATGATGACAAGACCTTATACCAAAATAGGACTCTGAACCACAACTTCTCTAGAAATTACACCAAGAAACCAATTTTGTTGTGGGAATTCAATGAGAAAATGTATGTAAAGCCCTTATCATTAACTTGATCCATAGTAAATGCTTAATGCAAAGTTGCTATTGTTGTGCTATTGTTATTATATTTATTAATTCCTTCACATCCACTCTCCCTGGGGAGAGGAGTATCTGACTCTATCTTTGGCATCATTAGGAGTTCCTTAGAGGTGAACATTGAGAACCACTGTAGAGGAAATGCATACACAAGGCAGAGGAGGTCTTCTCACAGCTATGTCAAAAGGAATTTGCTACTATCAAAGATTAAGAATAAAATCTTTTCTTAAAAATTACAACAAAAATTGGGAGTGACATCAGCAACATGGCAGAGTGAACTTGCCCGGGATTCTCTCTCCTCCAACATACAATGAAAATAGACTTGCTTACTTCAACATAGGACATCCTAACACAACAGAAAAAAACATTGGAGAGACACACAGCCATACAACAGAGGGTGAGAGGCTGGAGGCCCCTCAGAGGAGCTGGAATGGGGTAAGAGAGAATTTCGCTCCCTCCCCTAAAGACTGCCATCTGCAACTGCAGGAGGCTCCCAGAGGGAAGGAACAGGGGAGGGGACATTTGTTCGTGGGAACATCAAGGACCCCCAGAGGGCTCCATGCAGCCTAGAGGGAAGACCTCTACTAGAGTGAGAGCTTTCGCGGAGGATGGGCTCATCAAGCCAACATCCCAGGAGAGCAGATAGGGAGAGCAGAGGGAGAAAGCCAGGAGTGCACAAGGAGAAAGCACCCCTACCTCCACCTTGCCCACACCTGCTGCAATGACTGGGATCTAAGCTGAAGGCAGAAGGCTCAGAATACATGACTCTTGACCCCCACCCAGTGAGAGTAGGTGATAACTGCAACCAAATAATATCAGGAAGCATAAGAACTGAACCACCTCCTATAGCAATATCAAACACTATATCAAATCTCCAGACCAGAAAGAAAACGACAAGTATCCAGAATTCAGTCCTGAAGACACTGAAATATGAAATCTAAATGACAATTAATTCAAAATACCTGTCATCAAAAAATTCAACGAGGTAAAAGAGAATGTAGAGAAACAATTCAAAGAGTTCAGGAGCTACTTCACAAATGAAATTGAAACTATAAAGAATCAATCAGAAATATTAGAGATGAAAAACACAGTGGAAGGGATAAAACAAAATATGGATTCCCTGAATGCTTGAGTGGACATCATAGAGGAGTGTATCAGCATAATTGAAGATGGACATCTTGAAATGCTCCAGACAGAGAAGGAGAGAGAATTAAGACTAAAAAGAAGTGAATAAAGTCTCCGAGAAATATACGATTTGATGAGGAAATGCAATGTAAGAATTATAAGTATTCAAGAAGGAGAAGAGGAGAATGGAGCAGAAAGTGTGTTAAAAGAAATAATAGCAGAGAACTTCCCAAACCCAGGGAAAGAGAGGGAAATCCATGTGGAAGAGGCTTCCAGATCTCCTAAATATGTCAATGTAAAAAGACCTACTGCAAGGCATATAGTAGTAAAACTGGCAAAATGAATAACAAAGAAAGAATACTAAGGGCAGCAAGGCAGAAGAAAACCTACAAAGGAAATCCTATCAGGCTTTCAGTGAATTTCTCTGCAGAAACCTTACAAGATAGGAGAGAATGGAATGACATATTCAAATCTTTAAAAGACAAAAATTTTCAGCCAAAAATACTCTATCCAGCACAAATATCCTTCAGATATGATGGAGAAATAAAAACTTTCCCAGACAAACAAAAGCTAAGGGAGTTCGTAGCCATGAGACCCATCAACAAGAAATCCTCAAGAAGGCCCTCATATCTGAAAAAAAAGGTAGAAAGGAGTTACAAACCACAGAGTAAGGAGATAAATAGGTAGACAGAATCGGAATAGGATAGCAAATACTCAAGTGTAGTGTTAAAGATAATAGAGAAGGAAAACACCAAAAACCAAGATAATCTTGTCAATTTAACCACAAGCTCACAACACAAGATGGAATAAGATGGGAGAAAAATAACTTAGGATGGGAGGAGGAAAGGGACTAAATCGGTTCGAACTAAGGAAATAAGCGGCCAGCAGAAGATGGACTGTCTTATACACGGGATTCTGAATATAAACCTCATTATAACCACTAAACAAAAGAGCAAAACAGAGACACAAATGATAAGCAAGGAGAAAACAAAGAAACTCATCATAAAAAACCACATAATTCAATGAATAGACCAAAACATACAGGACGAGAAACAAAGGAAATGCAGGAGAACCAGAAAATGAGTGATAAAATGACAGCATTAAGCACTCATACATCAATAATCACCCTAAATGTAAATGGATTGAATTCTCCAATAAAGAGACAGAGAAAGGTGAGATAGATTAAAGAACAAGACCCAAGAATATCACGCCTCCAGGAAGCAAATCTCAGCTCCAATGACAAACACAAGCTCAGAGTGAAGGGATGGAAGACTATACTCCAAGCTAATAGCTAATGGCAAATGAAAGCAGGTGTTTCAATACTCATATCAGACAAAGTAGACTTCAAGATAAGTCAGGTAAAGAGAGACAAAGAGAGGCAGTATGGAATGATCAAAAGGACACTCCATCAATAAGAAATAAGACATAAATATCTATGCACCCAACACAGGAGCACCAATGTTCATAAAGCAACTATTAACAAACCTAAAAGAAGATAGCAAAAATGACACAATAATATTAGGGGACCTCAACTCTCCACTCACATCAATGGATAGATCATCCAGACATAAAATCAATAAGGAAACAGCAGAATTAAATGAAAAGCTAAACCAGTTGGTCTTAATAGACATATATAGAACACTACATCCAAAAACAGCAGAATACACATTCTTCTCAAGTGTGCACAGAACATTCTCAAGGATAGACCATATATTGGGAAACAAGGCAAGCCTTGGTAAATGTAAGAAAATTGAAATAAGAACAAGCATCTTTTCCAATCACAATGCTACAAAGCTAGAAATTAATTACAAAAAAAAAGCTGAGAAAGGGACAAAGATGTGGAGACTAAACAACATGCTATTGAACAACAAATGGATCATTGAAGAAATTAAAGGAGAAATAAAAAAAATCTGCAGACAAATGAAAATGAGAACATGCCATACCAACTCATATGGGATACAGCAAAATCTGTATTAAGAGGGAAATTCATCGCAATACAAGCACAAATTAGCAAACAAGAGAAATCCCAAATAAGCAATCTCAAATTACACCTAACTGAATTAGAAAAAGAAGAACAAACAAAGCCCAAAGACAGCAGAAGGAGAGAAATAATAAAAATCAGAGAAGAAATAAAGGCTACTGAAACAAAAAAGGCAGTAGAAAGGATCGATGAAACAGAGAGCTGGTTCTTTGAGAAGATAAATAAAATTGACAAGCCCCGAGATCCCCTAGGAGAGGACTGGGGCTGGGTGGAGTTCCAGTGGCCAGCTCCACAGCCCAGGGGGAAACTCCAGGGTTCCGTTCCGGCAGCAGGGAAAGCCTCTACTCACCATTAGCGGAGAAGCCCCACCCAGCATTCAGAATGCTGAGAGACTCCCAAAGAGGAGAATCCTGAATGAGACAGCAGCCCACCAGCCACTGCCGCCGGTCTCATGGACTACAGCTGTTGCCCAGATCAGGCAAGGGGCTCCTGGAGATCTCCTGGGAGAGGACTGGGGCTGGGTGGAGTTCCAGGAGCCAGCTCCACAGCCCAGGGGGAAACTCCAGGGTCCTATTCCAGCAGCAGGGAAAGCTGGTACTCGCCATTAGTGGAGAGGCCCCACCCAGCATTCAGAACACCAAGAGGCTCCCAAAGAGGAGAATCCCGAATGTGGCAGCAGCCCGCCAGCCGCCACCAGACTCACGGACTCGGCTGTCCACCAGACAGGGCAAGGAGCTCCTGGAGATCCCGGGGAAGAGGACTGGGGCTGGGTGAAGTTCCAGCGACCTGGCTTCGTGGCCCAGGGGGAAACTCCAGGCTCCTGCACCAGTAGCAGGGAAAGCTTCTACTCGCCATTTGCAGAGAGGCCCCGCCCTGCATTCAGAACACCAGGAGGGTCCCGAAGAGGAGGACCCCGGGCAGGGCAGCAGCCTGCCAGCCGCTGCCAGACTCACGGACTCTGGTTGTCCCCCAGACGGGGCAAGGGGCACCCGGAGATCCTGTGGGAGTGGTCATGGGCTGGGTGGAGTTCTAGCGGCCGGCTCCGCGGCCCAGGGGGAAACTCTATAGTCTCACAGCAGCCTCAATGAAAGCCTCTGCACAGCACTAGTAGAGAGGCCCCACCCAGCAATCACAAGGCTGGAAGGCCCTGGGGCAAAAGTAGCTAGCTAGGTGAGCTAACCACAGACTGCAGAAGATACCCATAGCTCTGCTGTGACCTATAGTGGACAAATGAGATTTTGTGGGCTCCGACAGTGACACAGCTGCAAATATAGGTGATCCTGCTCCCGGCCACTGGGAAAGCCCATAAGACCGCTGCAGACCCTAAGGAGGGAGCGCTTCTAGGTGGTCTGCAACAGTAGGCACCAGCAGCCTGAAGCCCCCTTGTGACTGTCCCCACAGCTGAAGAGGGACCCCATAGGACCACTGTGACTACGAGGAGGGGCCCAGGTCCAGTTAGCAACAGCTGATACGGTTCCTGGTCAGTGCAGTCTAAACAGCTGCTCCCTCACCACACCAGTAGAAACAAGTGGAAACAGTAACTAAACTCTGTCTCTATGTGGAGGCACAAATCTATGCCATCAAGCAGTATGAAAAAATATATTAAATCTCCAGAACAGAAGGAAAATGACAAATACCCAGAAAACAACCCCAAAGACAATGAAATATATAACCTAAATGAGGATGACTTCAAAACAGCCATTATTAAAAAATTCAATGAGTTAAAAGAGAATACAGATAGACAACTCAACGAGTTCTGGAGCTATGTCACAAAAGAGTTTGATACTATAAAGAAGAATCAAACAGAAATACTGGAAATGAAGAACACAAGGGAGGAGATTAAGAAAAATGTGGACTCTCTGAACAGTAGGGCCAATAATATGGAGGACAGAATTAGCAATTTGGAGGATAGGAATATGGAAATGGTGCAGGCAGAGGAGGAGAGAGAACTAAGAATAAAAAGACATGAAGAAACTCTCTGAGAATTATCTGACTCAATTAGGAGGATGCAACATAAGGATTATAGGTATACCAGAGGGAAAAGAGAAGGAGAAGGGGGCAGAAAGCCTGTTCAAAGAAATAATGGCTGAGAACTTCGCAAACCTAGGGAGAGAGATGGAACTTCATGTGACAAAAGCCAATAGATCTCCAAACTTTATCAATGCAAGAAGAACAACCCCAAGGCATATAGTAGTGAAGCTAGCAAAAGTCAACGACAAAGAGAAAATACTAAGGGTAGCCAGGCAGAAGAAGATAACCTACAAAGGAACCCCCATAAGGCTATCAGCAGATTTCTCAGCAGAAACTTTACAGGCTAGAAGAGAGTGGAATGATATATTCAAAACTCTGAAGGACAAAAACCTGCAGCCAAGAATACTCTACCCAGCGAAAATATCCTTCAAATACAACGGAGAAGTAAAAACTTTCCCAGATAAACAAAAGTTAAGGGAGTTCATTGCCACAAAACCTCCTCTTCAAGAAATGCTCAGGAAAACCCACATACCTGAAAAATCAAAAAAAGGAAAGGGATTACAAAACCAAGAGCAATGGAGATAAGTAGAAGGACAATAACAGAAAGTAGCAGCTCTCCATCAGAACAGGTTAGCAAAAGTTAAATAAAACATTAAAGATAAAAGGAAGGGGAACACCAAGAATAAATATAACCCTGTCATTTTAACCACAAACTCACAACACAAGAAAGAAGAGGAAAAAAAAATCTGACAATAACAACCTACAAGGGGAAGAGAAAAGGGATGGAATATTTTAATTCAAGGAAATAAGAGGCTTCAGTAAATGGACTATCTCATCCATGAGATATTTTATACAAACCACCTGGTAACCACTAAACAAATAACAAGAATAAAGACACAAATTGCAAATAAGAAGAAACCCAATACAGAAATTTACATACCTGAATTAGTAATCCAAAAATCATGGGACGAGAAACAAAGGAAATGCAAGAGAACTGGGAAACAAGAGATAAAATGGCAGCAGTAGGCCCCCACATTTCAATAATCACTCTAAATGTAAATGGATTGAACTCTCCAATCAAAAGACACAGAGTGGCAGGATGGATCAAAGAACAAGACCCAACAACATGCTGCCTCCAGGAAACACACCTCAGCCCCAAAGACAAACACAGACTCAGAGTGAAGGGATGGAAGACAATACTCCAAGCTAATAATGAACAAAAGAAAGCAGGTGTTGCTATACTAATATCAGACAAAGTAGACTTCAAAGCAAAACAGATAAAGAAAGACAAAGAGGGACAGTATATAATGAGAAAAGGGACGCTCGACCAAGATGACATAACACTTATAAGTATATACACACCCAACACAGGAGCACCAAAATTTGTAAAGCAACTCTTAACAGAACTAAAAGGAGACATCAACAACAATACAATAATAGTAGGGGACCTCAACACCCCATTAACGCCAATGGATAGATCATCCAGACAGAAAATCAACAAGGAAATTATAGAATTAAATGAAAAATTAGACCAGATGGACTTGATAGATATATATAGAACACTTCATCCAAAAACAGTAGGTTACACATTCTTCTCAAGTGTACATGGAACATTCTCAAGGATAGACCATATCTTGGGAAACAAAGAGAGCATCAAAAAATTCAAGAGGGTTGAAATACTATCAAGCATCTTTTCTGATCATAATGCTATGAAACTAGAAATCAACTACAAGAATAAAGCTGGGAAAGGGCCAAAAATGTGGAGACTAAACAACATGCTACTGAACAAACAATGGATTATTGAAGAAATTAAAGAAGAAATCAAATATTATCAGGAGACAAATGAAAATGAAAACACACCATACCAACTCATTTGGGATGCAGCATAAGCAGTTCTAAGAGGGAAATTCATTGCAATACAGGCTCCCCTCAATAAACAAGAAAAATCTCACATAAGCAACCTCAAATGACACCTAACAGAATTAGAAAAAGAAGAACAAACAAAGCCCAAAGTCAGTAGAAGGAGGGAAATAATAAAAATTAGAGCAGAAATAAACGATATTGAAACAAAAAAGACAGTAGAAAGGATCAATGAAACGAAGAGTTGGTTCTCCGAAAAAATTAACAAAATTGACAAACCCTTAGCCAGCCTCACTAAGAAAAAAAGAGAGGTCTCAAATAAATAAAATTAGGAATTAGAGAGGAGAAATCATAACGGATACCAAAGAAATACAAGGGATCATAAGAGAATACTATGAAAAACTATACGCTAACAAACTGAACAACCTAGAAGAAATGGGTAAATTCCTAGACTCTTACAACCTCCCCAAACTGAATCAGGAAGAAATAGAGAATCTGAATAGAGCAATCACAAGTAAAGAAATAGAAACAGTAATCAAAATCCTCCCCCAAAATGAGTCCAGGACCACACGGCTTCACTGGAGAATTCTACCAGACATTCAAAGAGGATTTAATACCTATCCTTCTCAAACTATTCCAGAAAATTGGGGAAGATGGAGCACTTCCTAACACATTCTATGAGGCCAACATTACTCTGATCCCCAAACCTGACAAGGACAACACAAAGAAGGAAAACTACAGGCCAATATCACTGATGAACATAGATACAAAAATCCTCAACAAAATTCTGGTGAACCGAATACAGCAATACATCAAAAAGATTATACACCATGATCAAGTGGGATTTATACCAGGGACACAGGGATGGTTCAACATCCGCAAGTCAATCAACATGATACACCACATTAACAAAATGAGAAACAAAAACCACATGATCATGTCAATAGATGCAGAGAAATCATTCGACAAGATCCAACATCCATTTATGATAAAAACCTTCAATAAAATGGGTATAAAAGGAAAGGACCTCAACACAATAAAGGCTATATATGACAAACCCACAGCCAACATCATACTCAACGGACAAAAACTGAAAGCCATCCCTCTGAGAACAGGAACAGGACAAGGGTGCCCACTTTCACCACTCCTATTCAACATAGTACTGGAGGTGTTTGGCCAGAGCAATTCGGCAGGAAAAAGAAATAAAAGGAATCCGAATAGGCAATGAAGAAGTAAAACTCTCGCTCTTTGCAGACAACATGATCTTATATATAGAAAACCCCAAAGAATCCATAGGAAAACTATTAGAAACAATCAACAGCTACAACAAAGTTGCAGGGTATAAAATCAACATACATAAATCAGTAACATTCCTATATGCTAACAATGAACTACCAGAAAAAGAACTCAAGAACTCAATCCCATTCACAGTTGCAACGAAAAGAATAAAATACCTTGGGATAAATTTAACCAAGGAAGTGAAAGATCTGTACAACGAAAACTACAAGAATTTCTTGAAAGAAATCAATGACGACATAAAGAGATGGAAAGACATTCCATGCACATGGACTGGAAGAATAAACTTAGTTAAAATGTCCATACTACCTAAAGCAATCTACGGATTCAACGCTATCCCAATCAGAATCCAAATGACATTCTTTACAGAAATTGAACAAAAAATCCTAAAATTCATATGGGGCAAGAAAAGACCCCAAATTGCTAAAGAAATCCTGAGGAAGAAGAACAAAGCCAGAGGCATCACAATCCCTGACTTCAAAACATACTACAAAGCTACAGTAATCAAAACAGCATGGTACTGGTACAAAAACAGGTGCACAGATCAATGGAACAGAATTGAAAGCCCAGAAATAAAAACACACATCTATGGACAGCTAATCTTCGACAAAGGAGTTGAGGGCCTACAATGGAGAAAAGAAAGTCTCTTCAACAAATGGTGTTGAGAAAACTGGACAGCCACATGTAAAAGAATGAAAATTGACCATTCTTTTTCACCATTCACAAAAATAAACTCAAAATGGATCAAAGACCTAAAGATTAGGCCTGAAACAATAAGTCTTCTAGAAGAGAATATAGGCAGTACACTCTTTGACATCAGTTTCAAAAGAATCTTTTCGGACACCTTAACTCCTCAGACGAGGGAAACAATAGAAAGAATAAACAAATAGGACTTCATCAGACTAAAGAGCTTCTTCAAGGCAAGGGAAAACAGGATTGAAACAAAAAAAACCAGCCCACTAATTGGGAAAAAATATTTACAAGTTACTTATCCGACAAAGGGTTAATCTCCGTAATATATAAAGAACTCACATCTCAATAACAAAAAATCAAACAACTCGATCAAAAAATGGGCAGGGGACATGAACAGACATTTCTCCAAAGAAGATATAAGGGTGGCCAATAGACACAAAAAAGATGCTCATCATCACTAATCATCAGGGAAATGCAAATCAAAACTACACTAAGATATCACCTTACACCCGTTAGAATGGCAAAAATATCCAAAACCAAGAGTGACAAATGTTGGAGAGGTTGTGGAGAAAAACGAACCCTCATACACTGTTGGTGGGAATGCAAACTGGTGTATCCACTATAGAAAACAGTATGGAGATTTCTCAAAAAGTTAAAAATAGAAATACCTTATATCCCACTACTGGGTATCTATCCTAAGAACCTGAAATCAGCAATTTCAAGAGTCCCATGCACCCCTATGTTCATCGCAGCATTATTTACAATAGCCAAGATGTGGAACCAACCTAAGTGCCCAGCAACTGATGATTGGATAAAAAAGATGTGGTATATATACACAATGGAATACTACTCAGCCATAAAAAAGGACAAAATGGTCCCATTCACAACAACATGGTTTGGACCTTGAGGGTATTATGTTAAGCAAAATAAGCCAGATGGAGAAACACGAACTCAGTGTGACTCCACTCATAGGTGGAAGTTAACATACAGACAAGGAAAACTGATCGGTGGTTACCAGGGGAAAGGGGGGGGGGTGGGGGAAGGGCACAAAGGGTGAAGTGGTGTACCCACAACATGACTAACAATAATGTATAACTGAAATTTCACAAGGTTGTAAACTATCATAATCTTAATAAAAAAAATTTGACAAACCAGACTTACAAGGAAAAAAAAGAGATAAAGCTCATGTAAATAAAATTAGAAATGAAAGAGGAGAAATAACAATTGACACCACAGAAATACAATGGATTATAAGAGAATACTACGAAAAACTATATGACAACAAAATGGATAATCTACAGGAAATGGATAAATTCTTAGACTCTTACATGCTCCCAAAGCTGAATCAAGAAGAAACAGACAATCTGAATAGAACAATCACAAGGAAAGAGATTGAAACAGTAATCAAAAGCATCCCAAAGAGAAAAAGCCCAGGACCAGATGGCTTCTCTGGGGAATTCTACCAAACTTTCAGAGAGGATCTAATACCTATCCTTCTCAAGCTATTCCCCAAAATTAGAGAAGGTGTAACACTTCCTAACACATTCTACAAGGCCCATATCACTCTGATAACAAAGCCTGACAAGGACAACACTAGAAAGGAAAACTAAAGGCCAATATCGCTGATGCACATAGATGCAAAAATCCTCAATCAAATTTCGGAAACCCGAATTCAGTAATACATCAAAAGGATCATACATCATGATCAAGTGGGATTCATACCAGGGACACAGGGATTGTTCAACATCCGCAAATCAATCAACTTGATACACCACATCAACAAGTTGAGGAATTGAGGAATAAAAACCAACAGATGCAGAGAAATCAGTTGACAAGATCCAACAGCCATTTATGGTAAAAACTCTTAACAAAAAGGGGATAGAAGGAAATTACCTCAACGTAATAAAAGCCATATATGACAAACACACAGCCAACATCATACTCAATGGGCAAAAACTGAACGCCATCTCCCTGAGAACAGGAACAAGACTAGGATGCCCACTATCACCACTCTTATCCAACATAGTTCTGGAGGTCTTGGCCAAAGCAATTAGGCAAGAGAAAGGAATAAAAGGAATCCAAATAGGGAGTGAAGAAGCGAAACTCTCGCTGTTCGCAGATGACATGATCTTATATATAGAAAACCCCAAAGAATCCATCATAAAACTAATAGAAATAATTAACAACTACAGTAAAGTTACAGGGTAGAAAATCAACTTAGAAAAATCAGTTGCTTTTCTATACTCTAGTAGTGAACTTACAGCAAGAGAATAAAGAATACAATTCCACTTACAATCGCAACTAAAAGAATAAAGTACCTAGGAATAAATTTGATCAAGGAGGTGAAGGACTTATACAATGAAAACTGTAAGACATTACTGAGTTTAATGGCCGAGTTTAAGGCCACATGCTCCACTTTGGTAACTCAGGGTTTCTCCGGTTCAGATCCTTGGTGCAGCCATAGCACCGCTCATTAGGCCATGCTGAGGTGGCATCCCACATGCCATAACTAGAAGGACCTGCAACTAAAATATACAACTATGTATTGGGGGGTTTTGGGGAGGAAAAGCAGGAAAAAAAAGATTAGCAACAGTTGTTAGCTCAAGTGCCAATCTTTAAAAAGCAAAAGACATTACTGAAAGACATTGATAATGACATAGAGAGATGGAAAGAGATTCCATGCACATGGATTGGAAGAATAAACATAGTTAAAATGTCCGTACTACCCAAGGCAATCTACAGATTCAATGCAATCCCAATCAGAATCCCAATGACATTCTTCATGGAAATAGAACAAAGAATCCTAAAATTCATATGGGGCAACCAAAGGCCGCGAATTGCTAAGGCAATCCTAAGAAGAAAAGAACAAAGCTGGAGTCATCACAATCCCTGAGTTCAAAACATACTACAAAAACAGGCACACAGATCACTGGAACAGGACTGAAAGCCTAGAAATAAAATCCCACATCTACAGACAGCTAGTCTTCAACAAAGGTGCCTAGAACAGACAATGGAGAAAAGATAGTCTCTTCGATAAATGATGTTTGGCAAACTGGACAGCCACATGCAAAAGAATGAAAGTAGACCATTATCTCATGCCATACACAAAAATAAACTCAAAATGGATCAAAGACCTAAAGATAAGTCCTGAAACCATAAAACTCCTGGAAGATAATAGAGGTAGTACGCTCTTTGACATCAAACTTAAAAGGATATTTTCAAATACCATGTCTTCTCAGACAAGGGAAATAAAAGAAAAAATAAACAAGTGGGACTTCATCAGGGTAAAGAGCTTCTGAAAAGCAAAAGAAACTAGGATCAAAATAAAGAGACCAACCCACAAACTGGGAGAAAATATTTGCAAATCATATATCTGACAAAGTGTTAATCTCCATAATGTATAAGGAACTCACACAACTGAATAATAAAAAAACAAACAGCCTGATCAAAAAATGGGCAGAGGAACAAGGAACAGACATTTTTCCAAAGAATATATACAGATGGCCAATAAACTCATGAAAACATGTTCAACATCAGTGATCACCAGGGAAATGCAAATCAGAGCTACCCTAAGATACCACCACATGCCTGTTAAAATGGCTATAATCACTAAGACTAAAAATAAAAAATGTTGGATAGGATATGGGGTAAAGGGAACCCTCATACACTGCTGGGGGAATGCAAACTGGTGCAGCCACTAAGGAAAACAGTATGGAGATTCCTCAAAAAACTAAAAATAGAAGTACCATGTGACCCAGCTAGCTCACTACTAGCTATCTACCTAAACAACTTGAAATCAGCAATGCAAAGTAACATATGCACCCCTATGTTCATTGCAGCACTATTCACAATAGCCAAGACATGGAAACAATCCAAGTGCCCATCGACTGATGATTGGATAAAGAAGATGTGGTATATATATACAATGGAATAGTACTCAGCCATAAAAAAGGACAAATTCACCCCATTTGCAACAACATAGAAGGACCTGGAGGGAATTATGCTAAGTGAAATAAGCCAGACTGAGAAAGACAAACACCAGATGATTTCACTCCTATGTGGAATATGAACAGACACAGGGACAAACAACACAGTGAAGTGGTTACCAGGGGAAAGGGGGCAGAGGGAGTGAAGGGGAACACTTATTTGGTGACAGTAAAGAAATAATGTACAACTGAAATCTCACTTTGATGCAAACTATGATGAACTCAATTTAAAAAATTACAGTAAAAAATGGGCAGAGGATATGAACAGACATTTTTTTGAAGAAGATATACAGATGGGCAACAGGCACGCGAAAAGATGTTGAACATCACTAATTATTGGGGAAATGAAAATCAAAACTACAGTGAGATATCACCTTACACCCATCAGAATGGCTATAATTGACAAGACAAGAAATAACAAGTGTTGGAGAGGATGTGGAGGGAAGGAAACTCTCATACACTGCTGGTGGGAATGCAAACTTGTGCAGCTACTGTGGAAGTAGTACAGAGATTCCTCAAAAAGGTAAAAATAGAAATATCATATGATCCAATGATTCCACTTCTGGGTATTTATCCAAAGAACATTAAAACACTAATTTGAAAAGATATTTGTATTCCTATGTTCATTGCAGCATTATTCACAACAGCCAAGACTTGGAAGCAACCAAGTGCCACCAATTGATAAAGAGGATGTGCCATATATATATATGTACAACAGAATACTACTCAGCCATAACAAAGATGAAATCATGCCATTTTTGACAACAGGGATGGACTTTGAGGGTGTTATGCTAAGCAAAATAAGTCAGATGGAAGAAGACAAATACCATGTTATATCACTCATATGTGGAAGATAAACAAATAAACACATAGATAAAGAGAACAGATTGGTGGTTACCAGAGGAGAAGGGGGTGGAGGGGGGATGAAAGGGGTAAAGGGGCACATATGTATAGTGACAGATGGAAACTAGACTTGTGATGGTGAACATGATGCAGTCTATATAGAAGCTGAAATATAATGATGTGAACCTGAAATTTACACCAAAATTGGTTTAAACCAATGTGACCTCAGTAAAAAAAATTACAGCAGATTCAAAGTCAGCCCTATAGTAAAGTTATTCTCAAAAACAGTCACATTCTGACTTTATCTTCCTCAGATGAAGAGAAAGAGGCGAGGTTGTCACTAGCCAAAAGGAACTCCACACCCAGGGCAACTCAATGAGGATAGGTGGGTGGGCAGGGATTAGAGGCAAAAGCCAGAGGTAAAATCTTAGCCTAATGCTCTGATTTCCAGTGCTGAAGAAGGCCAGCCACTCCTCCAGAGTCCCTTTTAAATCAGAGCTTACTATAGCCAGGGAATCAGCCACCATTACTTGTGTTTGGCAGAGACTCAAAGACAAGCAGGGGTAAAGCTTTACAGTGGTGTCAAACTTTACAATCAGAAACCAGTTTAAGAGGCAAAGCATTTATTTGGGATAAAAGTATTGCAATTCTGGGAGCATAGATTCAGGTATAAACCCAAACAGTGTTCCTCTGGGGAATAAAAGTCAGGGGCTTTTAAAGGTAAAGAAAGGAGGTTCTATTACAAAGCATTTTAATTGGCATTGGAGGCAGAGAGCTAGTCTTGGCTAAACATTGATTGACTATTGATTTTATCTTTTGAAAGTCCGAAAACTTCAGTCTTTGTTACCAGGATGTCTGTTCTTCTGCTGATTTCTCAAGCAAGTGCTTATAAAACAATTTCCATTTTGGTCCAGTCCAAAGGTTTGGCCCTGTCCAAGGTTCAAGTCAGAAAGACAGTTTTGCTGGAAAGGTAGCTCTGACTTCATTTTAAAATGACTCCATTATTGTCAATTTTGACATTTTCCCCTTTAGATCATGATCTTTCTTTGAAAGCATCACTGATCAACTATTTGAAAGCATTGATGATCAACTATTGGAAAGTATTGCTGATCAGCCATCAAAGAATTTTTGGTCCTGCATCACCAGGAAGACTCATTCCCAATATGTCATGTCCCAGGCAAGAGGGAAAGTGGTTTCCTTAAGAGCCTTAGGCCACATTTGAGCAACAAGAATGAGAAAATAGAGCAGGCTTACCATCTCAAAGTTCCTCAGGTGAAGGCTCATAAGCCTTAGCAATCATTTCAAAGCACTCAGTGACCATTAACCCAATGGTACTTTTATAGAATTGAGCTGTGCAGAAGACTCAAAGTTTTACAACAGTGAGAATCTCTATAATAAACAAAATGTTAAGTCCAAATTTTGAGAAGAGATCTGAACCAGGTGGCAATTCCCAAGCTAAGGAGATCAAAGAACCATGGGGGTCGGTGGAGACAGCGTTAAACATTTGGCCTGTGCTCAGATTCTGTCTAGTTGAGTTTTTACTTCATCAGAGGTGTTTATTACAGAAAAGCCTCACCTTGTTCAGCTAGAAGATAATCAAGAGTAATTCTATTTTCTAATACGACTGATGCAAGAGAATCCAAAGATGGAGAAGGGGACAGGTATTGCTTTAGTGACAGATTTAGCAATATCCCCCAGGGTATTAGATGTTTCTGATCATATATTCATTCACAGCAGTGCCTACTCCAGGAAAAATTGTTTTTCTAAGATTGGTAGCTTTGCTGAGGTTGATACCCTCAGGCATTAAACACCCTTGACTATGTGTGCAACCAGTTTCACATTTTAGTCTGTGAGGTAGATTCAAAGGTGATGCCCAATGCTGAGTTTCTGATCAATCATATATTGAAATAAGGGTAACCAATAACCCAATTGCAAAATGACCTCTAGTTTGTATAGGGATTTAAACAACGTGTTCCACATAGGTCTTTCTGCCAAGTACAAATGAAAATATACCCTAAGGGAGCACAAATCATAGTCATTATAATGAAATTGACTAAACCAAGGATTTGATTGTTTAGGCAAGGAGTTCTTAGCACATGGAATTAGAGGAGGAATGGCAGAGATATTGGTAAATGTACTAAAAGATTCTCTAGATTCATGTTCAGAACAAGGCTTCTGATGATAAACCCAACAGTCAGATCATTGTCTTTCCAAGAAAGAGAGGGAGAAAATAAGGTAAGAAGCAACATTAAGTAAATGGGGCACAGGCCTGGTCAGACCATCTGGGGAAAGCACTCTGTCTCAGATGTTGGTTGCTTCTCTTCCTAGTCAATTTGATTTGGAAGCCTCCAGAATTTGTGCAGGACCAGAAGTCAAGAAGAGCCTTCTTGAGCTGTGAGACATATCTCCAACATTAAATGCCTTCAAGTTCTACAGCAGTGTCAGTGGTTAGGAGCCCTTGGTAAGGTGCTTTCCAATGGTGCTTGAGGACTTTCTTCCTCTGATGATGCTTCCAGAATACCCAATCACCAGGCTCTAGACTGTGACCAACAGGATTCTTTAGATTAGAATCCAATAAAGCTTCCTTAACATGTTGATGATAGACGAGTATATGACATTAGAAATTTAATATAGTTGGTCACACCAGCAGAAAACTAGAATCTAATATCCGCAAAGGTGCAAACATAATTTTTTCTCTCCAAAATTACATTCAATTTTTCCCCCAAAATAATGACAGTAAAACTAATTTATTTATATTAAAATCATGGCCTGACTAAATGAAAATAAGAATACTCCTCACTGGGAGTTTCTGAATTCTGGAGGGATCAGGTAGAAGGAAAAAGAAAATGTTTCATCTTTGTTCATAAAAGTATATCTTACCGAATTATTGATAGCTTAAGACAAAAGATTTCTTTAAATCTGGAAAAACAAACATTAGGGCATCCTGCTCAGTTCATGTAGTCCCAAGTAATTAATATTTGTTCTTGATCTTTTGTTAGCAGTTTTATGAAGCCATTAGTTTATCCATTAGAGTTCTATAATTTGTTACCCCATTCAGTTTTATGATCTGAAAGTTTATCAAAAAACTGTATTCTAGAGTAAATGTCAGAGTCCTTATCATGAATCTCACTGAAGATGAAACATATTTGCAAAAGCGTCAGTGAAAACAATAACTGAAAATTACAGAAGCCTTAAAATGGCATGGTTAAAAATCTGATTACAATGCAATTAACATCATTCAGAATGGAAGGAGAGATAAAAAGTTTCTCAGACAAGCAAAATTAAAGGACTTTGTCACCAAGAAACTAGTTTTACAAGAAATGTTAAGGGACTTATTTAAGTGAGAAAGAAAATACCACAAATATGAATAAGAAAATTATTTTTAAAAAGGCAATAAAACCACTGGTAAAGGCAAAAATACAGTAAAGGTAGCAGATCAACCACCTATGAAGATAATATGAAGGTCAAAAGACAAAAGTATTCAAATTACCTACTTCAATGATAAGAGGATAATGGATACACACACACAAAATAACAGGTTATATATGATATTGAAAACATAAAATGTAGGAGGAGAGGAGTAAAAGAGTAGAGCTTTTAGAAAGAGGTCAAACTAAAGAGACCCTCAACTCAATATAGATTGCTATATATGTAGGTTGCTACATATAAACCTCACGGTAATCACAAACCAGAAACCTATAATAAATACACAAATAACTAAGAGAAAGGAACCTGGACATTATACTAATGAAAGTCATCAAATCACAATGGAAGAGAGTAAGAGAAGAAAGGAGCAGAGAAGAATTATTAAAACACCTAGAAAAATAGTAACAAAGTGGCAATACATACATACTTATCAATAGCTACTTTAAATGTCAATGAACTAAACACTCCAATCAAAAGACATAAGGTAGCCGACTGAAGAAAAACAAGACCCATATATATATATGCTGCCTACAAGAGACACACTTCAGACCTAAAGACACTCACAAACTGAAAGTGAAGGGATGGAAAAAGACACTCCATGCAAATGACAAGGGAAAGAAAACTGAGTTAGCAATACTTAGACAAAAGAGACTTTAAAACAAAAACTGTAACAAGAGACAAAGAAGGGCACTACATAACGATGAAAGGAGCAATCCAACAAGAGGATCTTACACTTGTAAATATCTATGCCCCCAACACAGGAGCACCTAAATATATAAACCAATTATTAACAGACATAAAAGGAGAAATAGACAGTAAGAAAATAATAGTAGGGGACTTTAACACTCCACTTACACCAATGGATAGACCATCCAAACAGAAGATCAATAAAGAAACGTTGGCCTTAAAAGGTACATTAGGCCAGATGGATTTAGTAGGTATACATAGAACATTCCGTCCAAAAACTGCAGAATACACATTATTTTCAAATGCACACAAAACATTCTCCAGGATTGATCACATATTAGGCGACAAAACAAGTCTCAATAAATTTAAGAATATCAAAGTAATACCAACCATCTTTTTTGACCACAAATATATGAAACTAGAAATCAACTATGGGAAGAAAATAAGAAAAGCCACAAATATGTGGAGATTAAACAAACTGCCACTGAACAATGATTGGGTCAATGAGACATCAAAGGAGAAACAAAACAATACCTGGAGACAAAGGAAAATGAAAATACAACATGCCAAAATCTATGGGATACAGGAAAAGTGGTTCTAAGAGGGAAGTTTATAGCAATACAGGCCTATCTCAATAAACAAGAAAAATCTCAAATAAACGATTTAAGTGCATCCAAAGGAACTGAAAAAATAAGAACAAACAAAGCCCAAAATAAGTAGAAGTAAGGAAATAATAAAAATAAGAGCAGAAATAAATGAAATAGAGACTAGCAAAAAGTCAGTGCAACAAAGAGCTAGTTCTATGAAAAGAAAATTGACAAAACTTTAGCTAGACTCACCAAGAAAAAAAAAGAGGGAAGTCTCAAATTAATAAAATCAGAAATGAAAAAGGAGAAATTACAATGGACACCTCAGAAATACAAAAGATTATAAGAAAATACTACAAAAAGCTATATGCCAACAAATTGGACAATCTAGAAGAAGTGGATAAATTCTTAGAATCATACAACCTTACAGAAAAGAATCAAGAAGAGGTAGAGAATTTGAGCAAACAAATCACCAGTAAGGAAATCAAAACAGTAATCAAAAATCTCCCAAAAAATAAAAGTCCAGGACCAAATGGCTTCTCTGGTGAATTCTACAAAACATTCAAAGAAGATTTAATAACTATCCTTCCCAAACTCTCTGAAAAAATTGAAGAGGATGGGAGCCTTCCTAACTTCCTAATGAAGCCAACATTACCCTGATACCAAAGCCTGACAAGGACAACACAAAAAAAAGAATTATACACGCTAATATTACTGATGAAGATTGATGCAAAAATCCTCAACAAAATGCTAGCAAATCGAGTACAATACATTAAAAAGATCATCCACTATGATCAAGTGGGATTTATTCCAGGGATGCAGGGATGGCTCAACATCCACAAATTAATCAACGGGACACACCATATTAACAACATGAAGAATAAAAATCACATGATCATCTCAATAGATGCAGAGAAAACATTTGACAAGATGTAGCATCCATTTATGACAAAAAACTCTGAATAAAATGGGTATAGAAAGAAAGTACCTCAAGATAATAAAGGCTATATATGACAAACACACAGCTAATAACCTTCTCAATGGAGAAAAACTGAAAGCTACCCCTCCAAGAACAGGAACCAGACAAAGATGCCCACTTTCACCACTCTCATTTAACATAGTATTGGAAGTCTTAGCCAGAGCAATCAGACAAGACAAAGAAAGAAAAGGGAACTAAATTGAAAAGGAAGAAGTGAAACTGTCGTTATTTGTAGGTGACATGTTTTATATATAGAAAACCCTAAAGAATCCACAAAAAAACTTTTATAAATAATGAAAGAATACAGTCAAGTTGCAGGATAAAAAAAATCAACATACAAAAATCAGTTGCGTTTCCATACACTAACAACGAAGTAGTAGAAAGAGAAATTAAGAATACAATCCCATTTACACTTGCAAAAAAAAGAATAAAATATCTAGCAATAAACTTAACCAAAGAGGTGAAAGATCTGTACACTGAAAACTATAAAACATTTTTGAAAGAAATTGAAGAATATAAAAAGAAATGGAAAGATATTCTGTGCTTTTGGATTGAAAGAATTAAGATAGTTAAAATATCCATACTTTCTAAAGCAATCTACTGATTCAATGCAATCCCTCTCAAACTTTCAATAACATTTTTCAGAGAAATAGAACAAAGAATCCTAAAATTCATGTGGAAGAACAAAAGACCCTGAATAGTCAGATATTTCTCTGAGACTTTCTTCATTTCTTTTCAGCGTTAGTTCTCTCTCCTCCTCCATCTGAAGCATTTCTATAGTTCTGTTCTCTATATTACTGATTAGTTCCTTCTTGATATCAGTCCACTGTTCAGGGAATCCATATTCTTCTTGATCTCATCTATTTTGTTTTTCATCTCCAATACTTCTGATTCTTTCTTCTTTATAGTTTCAATCTCTTGGTGAAGTAACTCCTGAAATCATTGAACTGTCTATCTACATTTCTTTTAACTCATTGAGTTTTTAATGATTAGCTATTTTGAATTCTTTGTCATTTAGGTTATAGATTTCTGTGTCTTCAGGATTGATTTTTGGGTACTTGTGACTTTTTTTCTGGTCTGGATATTTAACATATATTTTCATACTGCTAGATGGTGTGAATTTGTGCTTCCACAATGTGGTAGAATTTGATTGCCTCTTCAACTTGTTGCCACTGGTTGGGAGGTCAAGAGCTGTATGTTCTGAGACCACTACAATCCACAGCACAGGTCCCAGACACTGAACTGGGGTGGCAGGTGGAGGGGAAAGACAATTTCTCCTGCATGCTCTTGGGGGCTTCTCATTCTGTCCTCACTGTCTGCCCTCCTGGGGTGTTAGCTTGATGAAGATACCCCTGAGATAGCTAGTCACCCCTGTGTGGGGTTTTCAACTGGACTGTGAGGGACCTTGGACATCGATGGTGTTTCAGGGAGGGCCACCACCCCTTCTTCCCTTTCCTGTCAGAAGCCACATGCAATCCCTGGGTCACTGCCCTTTGGGGTGGAAGAGAAGCTTTCTCTTGCCTCATTCCACTTCCTTGGTGGGGGGTGCTCCAGCCTCTCCACCTCCTGACATATGGCTGCGTGGTTCTCTTAGATGTCTTTTGTGTTGTGTAGATGTCCTTTGCTGGAATATGAATGGCCTTTTCATTGTATTTTTGGGGAGAGCGTTTACAAGGATAGCTCACTCTGCCATGATTCTGATGTCACTCTCTGCTCATGGTCCTGAACCTACCCCACCACCGAGTCCTCAGACATAACTGGGTCCTTGGGGATCACTTCTGGATTCCTGAAATGACCCTTTTATCACTGTATAGTGACCTTTGTCTCTTATGACAGTTGTTGGCTTAAAGTCTATTTTATCTGAAATAAGTATGACCCATCCTGCTCTCTTTTGGTTCCCACTGGCATGGAATATCTTTTTCCATTCCTTTGCTTTCAGCCTGTGTGTGTCCTTAAATACAAAATGAAGTTCCTGTACACAGCATTTGCTTGATTCTTTTTTTTAAAATCCATCAGCCACACTATGTCTTTTGACTGGAGAGTTTAATCCATTTAGCATCAAAAGTAATTATTGTTAACTAATTTATTACCATGGCGATTATGTTCATTGTTTTCTCTCTGATTGTCATTGTATTGTCCATATTGCCCTCTCCTGTGGTTATTCATTGTGATTTATTGATTTTTCTGCAGCAATTTGCTTTGATCCCTTTTTCTTTTTTGAATCTTCTATAAGTAATGTCTTTCTGGTTACCATGAAGCTTACTAAAGCACTTTATAGTTGTAACAGTCTATTTGAAACTTATAACTTAGTTTTGATTGCATATCTAAACTCTTCACTTTTCCTTCTATCTCCTCACCCTTTATATTACGGAAATCACACTTTACCTCTTTTTGCACTTTGTATCCCTTACCTGTATGTATTTATACTTAATTTTAATACTTTTGACTTTTAAATTTTATACTAGAATTAAAAGTGATTTACACGTGATCATTAGATCATAACAATATTCTGTATTTGTGTATAAATTTACCTTTACCCATGACTTTTATACTTTCAAATGCTTTTATGTTGCTGTTTAGCATCTTCTTGTTTCTATAGGTAAAATTCTTTTTAGCACTGTTTGTAAGATAGATTGAGTGGTGATGAAGTCCATCAGCTTGTGTTTGTCTAGGAAAGTCTTATCTATCTTTTCTGTTTCATAAGCATTTGAAACTTTATTGTAAGAACCACTTTAAAGAACTGAGTGTTTTGAAGCAGGGGCTTCAAAAGAGCTGCCCTACATGTTGGTTTTAAACCTTTTCTTTGTCAATTGTCAGTTCATCTCATACAGTTTCTCATCCTCAGCCATATGACCAATAATGTGTTTCTACTCTTTCATCACATGGCTGTTGAAATTATATGTACACAGCAGCAAAATTGGTTTTGCATATTGTTTCTAATTTTCTTATGATAATTTCTTAAATATAGACTTGTTGAATAATTCCCTTCCTTTTTTAGGGATAGTTTTGATTGGTGTGGTATCCTTGGTTGGCTGTGTTTTCATTCAGGACTTTGAATCATCCCACTCTCTTCTGGCCGGCAAGGTTTCTGTTGAAACACCTACTTATAGTCTGATGGGACATCCTTGTACGTAGTGAGCTGCTTTTCAACTGGCAGTTTCAAAATTCTATTTGTTTTTGATTTTGACAATTTGATTATAATGTGTCTCAGTGTAGATTTCTTCAGTCCATCTAAATGGGCTTCTTTGGGCTTCATGAAACTGGATGTATATTTATCTCCTCAGGTTCAGAACAATAACGGCCATTATTTCTTTCATGAACTTTCTACCCAGAGTAATTTCAGAGTACTGGGCCTACACTCTCATTCAGTGGTCTATAGACCAGCAATGAACACCTGAGGCTAAGGGTCGGTGTCTGGAATGATAACCTTGTCAGTGTGCATTTTCTCCATGAATCTCCTCACACAATCCATGCTGGGCTCAGGATCCATTTACCCCCAGTGTCCCTTGCACTGAAGCAGTGCTCCAGACCTCTGATTCCACAACACTTCCTCCAGCCTTAATTAAGATTCTCAGATCCATCCATGCCCATGACAGGAAATTTTCCTCCCACTGGGGACTTCCCAATGGTATATGTGTTCCACTAACAATGTATGGAAGTAATCTCCTCCATCAGCCAAGACACTGAGTATTGTGTATGTTCAGTTTTTCCCCATTTGTGTCTTGACTAATTGGGCTTTTCCCTGGGAAAGTCAAAAGTCACTAGTGATGACCCCACTAAGCAAACTGACATCTCTCTGTTTTCCCCACCTTAGCCACCTTGGAGTCTTTTTTTTTTAAGTTAATTTTTATTGAGTTTATGATAACTTACAATCTTGTAAAATTTCAGTTGTACATTATTGTTTGTCAGTTGTGTTTTAGGTGCACCCCTTCACCCTTTGTGCCCACGCCCTACCACCTCTTTCCCCTGGTAGCCACTGATCTGTTCTCTTTGTCTACATGTTTAACTTCCTCATATGAGTGGAGTCACACAGAGATTGTCTTTCTGTATCTAGTTTATTTCACTTAACATAATTCCCTCAAGGTCTATCCATGTTGTTGTGAATGGGACAATTTTATTCTTTTTTATGGCTGAGTAGTATTCCATTGTATATATATACCATGTCTTCTTTATCAAATCATCAGTTGATGGGCAGTTAGGTTGCTTCCACGTCTTTGCTATTGTACATAATGCTGCAATGACCACAGGGGTGCATGGGACTTTTGGAATTGCTGACTTCAAGTTCTTTGGATAGATACCCAGTAGGGGGGTGGCTGGGTCATATGGTATTTCTATTTTGAATTTTTTGAGAAATCTCCATACTGTTTTCCATAGTGGCTGCACCAGTTTTCATTCCCACCAGCAGTGTATGAGGGTTTCTTTTTCTCCTCAACCTCTCCAACATTTGTTACTTTTAGTTTTGGTTATTTTTGCCATTCTCATGGGTGTAAGGTGGTATCTTAGAGTAGTTTTGATTTGCATTTCCCTGACGATCAGTGATGGTGAACATCTTTACATGTTCCTATTGGCCATCCATATATCTTCTTTGGAGAAATGTCTGATTGTGTCTCCTGCCCATTTTTCAATTTGGTTGTTTGATTTTTTGTTGTTCATTGTGTGAGTTCTTTACATATTATGGAGATTAATGCTTTGCCACATATATGACTTGCAAATATTTTTTCCCAATTAGTGGGCTGTTTTTTTGTTTCAATCCTGTTTTCCCTTGACTTGAAGAAGCTCTTTAGTCTGATGAAGTCCCATTTGTTTATACTTTCTATTGTTTCTCTTGTCTGAGAAGACATGGTGTCTGAAAAGATCCTTCTAATACTGATGTCAAAGAGTGTACTGCCTGTACTTTCTTCTAGAAGCCTTATGATATCAGGTCTTACCTTTGAGTCTTTGATCCATTTGAGTTTACTTTTGTGAGTGGTGAAAAAGAATGGTCAATTTTCATTCTTTTACATGTGGCTTTCCAGTTTTCCCAGCACCATTTGTTGAAAAGGCTTTCTTTTCTCCATTGTAAGGCCCACAGCTCCTTTGTCAAAGATTAGCTGTCCATAGGTGTGTGGTTTTATTTCTGGGCTTTCAATTCTGTTCCCTTGATCTGTGCACCTGTTTTTGTACCAGTACCATGCTGTTTCGATTACTGTAGCTTTGTAGTATGTCTTGAAGTCAGGAATTGTGATGCCTCCAGCTTTGTTCTTTTGTCTCAGGATTGCTTTAGCAATTTTGGGTCTTTTCTTGCCCCATATGAATTTTAGGATAATTTGTTCTATTTCTGTGAAGAATGACATTGGGATTCTGATTGGGATCGTGCTGAATTTGAGGATTGCTTTAGGTAGTATGGACACTTTTGCTACGTTTATTCTTCCAATCCACATGCATGGAATGTCTTTCCTTCTCTTTACATCCTCATCAATTTCCTTCAGGAAAGCCTTGTAGTTTTCATTGTATAGGTCTTTCACTTCCTTAGATAAATTCACCCCAAGGTATTTTATTCTTTTTATTGCAATTGTGAACAGTATTGTGTTCTTGAGTTCTTTTTCTGTTAGTTCATTATTAAAGTATGGAAATGCTACTGATTTATGTAAGTTGATTTTATACCCTGCAACTTTGATGTCATTGTTGATCATTTCTAAAACTTTTCTGATGGATTCTTTGGGGTTTTCTATATATAAGATCATGTCATCTGCAAACAGCAAGACTTTCACTTCTTCCCTCCCTATTTGGATTCCTTTCTCTTCCCTAATTGCTCTGGCCAAAATCTCCAGTACTATGTTGAATAAGAGTGATGATAGAGGGGAGCCTTGTCTCATTCCTGTCCCCAGGGGGATAGTGCTCAGTTTTTGCCCATTGAGTATGATGTTGACTGTGGGTTTATCATGAATTGCCTTTATTATGTTGAGGTAATTTCCTTCTATCCCCATTTTGTTCAGAGTTTTTATCATAAATGGTTGTTGGATCTTGTCAAATGCTTAATCTGCATCTATTGAGATGATCATGTGGTTTTTATTCCTCAGTTTGTTGATGTGGTTTATCACATTGATTGATTTGCAGATGTTGAACCATCCCTGTGTCCCTGGTATGAGTCTCACTTGATCATGATGTATGATCCTTTGGATGTATTGCTGAATTCGGGTTTCCAAAATTTTGTTGAGAATTTTTGCATCTATGTTCATCAGCGATATTGGCCTGTAGTTCTCCTTTTTCATGCTGTCCTTTTCAGGCTTTGGTATCAGCGTGATGTTGGCCTCATAGAATGTGTTAGGAAGTGTTCCATCCTCCCTAATTTTTTCGAATAGCTTGAAAAGTATAGGTATTAGTTAGATCTTCTCTGAAAGTTTGGTAGAATTCCCCATGAAAGCCGTCTGGTCCTGGGGTTTTATTCTTTGGGATACTTTTGATTGCTGTTTCAATCTCTTTCCTTGTGATTGGTCTATTCAGATTGTCTGCTTCTTCTTGACTTAGCTTCGGGAGATTGTAAGAGTCTAAGAATTTATCTATTTCCTCTAGGTTATCCATTTGGTTGGCATATAGTTTTTCATAGTATTCTCTTATAATCTGTTGTATTTCTGTGGAGTCTGTTGTTATTTCTCCTCTTTCATTTCTGATTTTGTTTATTTGAGCTTCCTCTCCTTTTTTCTTTGTAAATCTGGCTAGGGGTTTGTCAATTTTATTTATCTTCTCAAAGAACTACCTCTTTGTTTCACCGATCCTTTCTACTGCCTTTTTTGTTTTAATAGCGTTTATTTCTGCTCTGATTTTTACTATTTCTCTCCTTCTGCTGACTTTGGGCTTTGTTTGTCCTTTCTCTTATTCAGTTGGGGTAATTTGTGATTGATTATTTGGGGTTTTTCTTGTTTGTTAAGGTGTGCCTGTATTGTGATGAATTTCCCTCTTACTACAGCTTTTGCTGTATCCCATATGAGTTGGTATGGCATGCTATCATTTTCATTTGTCTCCAGTTATTTTTTGATTTCTTCTTTAATTTCTTAATGATCATTGCTTGTTCAGTAGCATGTTGTTTAGTCTCCATATCTTGGTCCCTTTCTCAGCTTTTTTCTTGTAATCATTTTCTAACTTTATAGCATTATGATCAGAGAAGATTCTTGTTATTATTTCAATTTTTTTTTTAATTTACAGAGGCTTGCCTTGTTTCCCAACATATGGTGTATCCTTGAGAATGTTCCGTGCACACTTGAGAAGAATGTGTATTCTGCTGTTTTTGGATGCAGTGCTCTATATATGTCTATTAAGTCCAACTGTTTTAGCTTGTCATTTAATTCCACTGTTATTGATTTTCTGTCTGGATGATCTGTCCAATGATGTGAGTGAGGTGTTGTGGTCCCCCACTATTATTGCGTCATTTTTGACATCTTCTTTTAGGTTTGTTAATAGTTGCTTTATGAACTTTGGTGCTCCTGTGTTGGGTGCATAGATGTTTATAATCATTATTTCTTCTTGATGTAGTGTCCCTTTGATCATTCTATGCTGACCCTCTTTATCTCTCTTTACCTGCCTTATTTTGAAATCTACTTTGTCTGATATAAGTATTGTGACACTGGCTTTCTTTTGTTTGCCATTAGCTCGGAGTATCATCTTCCACCCCTTCACTCTGAGCCTGTATTTGTCATCGGAGCTGAGGTGTGTATTCTGGAGGCAAAAAATTGTTGGATCTTGTTCTTTAATCCATCTTGCCACTCTGTGTCTTTTTATTGGAGAGTTCAATCCGTTTATATTGAGGGTGATTATTGATGTATGAGGGCTTAATGCTGTCATTCTGTCACTCTTTTTCTGGTTTTCCTGCATTTCCTTTTTTTCTTGTCCTGTGTGTTTTGGTCTACCCATTGACTTCTGCGATTTCTTATGCTGTGTTTCTTAGCTTTTTCCTTATTTATTTTTTGTGGCTCTGTTCTGTTTTTCAGTTTAGTGGCTACCCTGAAATTTGTATTCAGAATCTTGTGCATAACATAGTCCATTTTCTGGTGCCCTCTTATTTCCTTAGCCTAAACTGATTCAGTCCATTTCCTCCTCCCCTCCTAAGTTATTATTTTCATGTCTTATTCCAACTTGTGTTGTGAGTTTGTCGTTAAAGTGACAAGATTGTCTTTGTTTTTGGTGTTTTCCTTCCCTTTATCCTAATACTATAGTTGAATATTTACTATCCTATTCTAATTCTATTTGTCTCCTTACTCTGTGTTTTATGACCCATTTCTCCTTTTTTTTCTTTTTCAGGTATGAGGGCCTCCTTGAGGATTTCATGAGGTGGCGGGGGGGGGGGGCCTCAGGCTGTGAAGTCCCTTAGCTTCTGTTTATCTGGGAAAGTTTTAATTTCTCCCTCATATCTGAAGGATATTTTTGCTGGATAGAGTATCCTTGGCTGAAGATTTTTATCTTTCAAAATTTTGAATATGTCATTCCACTCTCTCCTAGCTTGTAAGGTTTCTGCAGAGAAATACACACAAAGTCTGACAGGTGTTCCTTTGTAGTTTATTTTCTCCTGCCTTACTTCCCTGAGTATTCTTTCTTCATCATTCATTTTTGCCAGTTTTACTACTATATGCCTTGCAGTAGGTCTTTTTACATTGACATATCTAGGAGATCTGAACACTTCCTCCACACACATATCTCTCTCATTCCCTCGATTTGGGTTGTTCTCTACTATTATTTCTTTGAGCACACTTTCTACTTCCTTCTCCTTTTCTTCACCTTCTTGGATACCTATAATTCTCATGTTGCATTTTCTCATTGAGTCGGCTATTTCTCAGAGGTTTTCTTCGTTCCTTTTTAGTCTTAATTCTCTCTCTTCCTCTGTCCGGAACCATTCAGCCTGTCTATCTTTGATTATGCTGATTTTCTCCTCTATGGTGTCCACACAGGCATTCAGGGAATCCGTATTTCGTTTTATCTGATCCATTGTATTTTTCATCTCTAATATTTCTTTATTTTTTTAAGATTGGCACCTGGCCTAACAACTGTTGACAATCTTTTTTCTTTTCTGCTTTATATCCCCAAAACCCCCCTGTACACAGTTGTATATCTTAGTTGCAGGTCCTTCTAGTTGTGGGATGTGGGATGCCACCTCAACATGGCCTGACAAGTGGTGCCATGTCCGCGTCCAGGATCTGAACCCTGGGCCGCCGCAGTGGAGTGTGCGAACTTAACCACTCGGCCACGGAGCCAGCCCCATCTCTAGTATTTCTGATTGACTCATCTTTATAGTTTCAATCTCTTTTGTGAAGTAACTCCAGAACATGTTGTATTGTTTCTCTATATTTTCTTTTATCTCATTTAGTTTTTTGATGATGGCTATTCTGAATTCATTGTCACTTAGTTTTCTTATTTCCAAGTCCTCAGGACATAATTCAGTGTTTTTATTGTTTTCCTTCTGGTCTGGAGCTTTTATGAATTGTTTGATGCTAGAAGAACGATTTTTCCACATAGTGATATTATGCAGTTGCAGTTACAGCCTATCCACAGTGGATGGGGGTCGACAGCCATGTATTCTGAACCCTCTGCCTTCAGCCAAGAGGGCGAGGAACAGCATGGGTTGGGGGGGTCACTTTGTTTTGCACGTGGACCCCAGTTTACCAATCAGCTCTGGCTATCTGGTCTCCTGGGGTTTGGGCTTGATGGGGTCACCCCCATGCACAAGCATTTGCCCTGTTAGAGGGCTTCCCTCTAGGCTGCAGGGGCCCTAGAGTGTCCTGGTTGATCCTGAGGATGTGCAGCCCCTCCCCCACTCTTTCCCTCACAGTGCCTCCCATGGCAGCAATCCCAGTTTTTAGAGGAAGGAGTGAAGTTCTCTCTTACCCCATTCCAGCTCCTCTGAGGGGGGCTCCAGCCTCTCTGCCCTCCATCCTTTGGCTGCGTGGGTCTCTGAGGATTCCTGTGCTAATAGGATAATTCTTTTGGAATATGGTTGCTCCTTTTTGTTGTATGTTGGAGGGGAGAGAGTCCCAGGCAAGTGCACTCTGCCATGACACTGACTTCCCACATTGGGGTCTTTTGTGCCTCCTCCCATCACTGAGCCAACACTCCACTGGTCCGTGTGAGTTTCCCAGTGGTCTTCAGGCATGCAATGGGCTGCACTGCTTATACCTCAAATCCTTTTCATACCGTCTCATCACCCTCAAGCTACTTTGAACCCTTCTTCTGGAATGCTCATTCCTTAGGCAGTTTTGGGAGCTTTCAACTACATTGCCCTACCTGGTGGTAAGGTCCATTTTCAACTGCATGGACGTGACATATTTGGCTATGGGAAGTTCCTCAGAGCCCACCTCATAGTTTTGGACCCTCAACCGCCTGCCACTGGGCACAGGGATTCTGCCACTGATGCTTCCTTTTGTGCCCGTCTCCAATATTTCTTTCACACTCCAATCTGCCTGACCATCTGGTAGTTGCTGGTGCTGTCAAAACAATCCACCATTGTTCACTTCAACTCTGCATAGTAATGTAGGCACCAACCCCTCTGACAGACACTCTCCACCTTTATCACCAGACAAGTGGTGCACTCTGGAAACACATGAACATCTAAACAGGTGCCCTCACTCCCCTGGGGGACCTCAGTGATGTCCCTAGGGTGATGGATGCCAAAGTGGTCAAAGTGCTGAGACTGAAGAGGGGGTGGGACATTCCTGGGCTTGCCAGATGTTGAGGTTTACTTTTGATTCTGTTCTCCTGAGGAGGTACCTCCTTGGTGCTGCCATTACTCAGAATCCTGAGGCCTTCCCTCCCTACTAAACTGGTGACAAGTATAACAGAGAGTGGGAATTTCAGTGACTTCAGCCATTTGTGTGCTTCTCATTCTCCCACACTGGGTCTTCCACTGCTCCATCAAAGCTTCCACTCCTCCCTGGGAAAACACACACACCCCTCATCACATGGGCCAGGGTCCATCTCTGAGCAGATATGATCTTCTGCATATAGTATAGTCCATCTTTAGTGCTTGCATCCAAATCTCTTCTGTTTCCTCTCCTCTTGGGGTCTGAGAGAGAGAGAGAGAGTGTACTGAGGTCCCCATTTCTTGGGAACAGACAGAGCCAGCATCTCCTTCCTCCCCAGTGTGGATGCACTGAAAGCACCAAGAATGCGCATGGCCCTTGGGTTCTTAATAAATAATAGTGTGTGTGTTTGTATGTATAACATGTGGGATCCTTTAATATCTTCATCCCAGGAAAGGATCCATTTTCCTGGGCCTAACGATATCACAGATCCTGAGGTTTTTTGGAGAAGAGGGATGGGAGTGTCTCACTATGAGTTTCGGGAGTCAAATATTTTGACCCCTTCTCTGAAATAATATATTAAATATTATATCTTTCAACTTCATTGGTTAAAGATGAATATACCTCACACTGGTTCTTTGGTATAGATGCATTATTACCATAGTGACTTTGGGTTAATATTTTTAAAGAAATGGTAACATTGTTATGGAACTTTAAAGGTCTTGTGTGCCTATTTCCCTTTACATATTATGCCTGGTGGAAGAGCCAGGCCTGGTGGGAGCTGAATTGTCCTGAGAAAGGGGCAAGGGTCTTCCTGTGTGAGAGGACAGCCTGGGAAGGAAGAGGAACCTGCCAAGGTGTGAGCAGAAGGGTTGGCACTAACTTATCCCTGGTGAGAGGATTGTGGGGACTGAAACTGTAAAGAAAGTTATGAATCAGCGACAACTCACTTGCTTTGCTCCTACAGAACACTTACAGAACACTGCTACAGGACACTCACATTTCCCTCAAAATTTATTGCTGTGTAAAACATTGTGGGAATGAAAGAATGGACCACATTACCACTTGCAGGGACAGGAATGGGGGCATCACACAATGTAAGGGGGCCCCAAAAACATCAGTAATTAGGGTACATAACATTTTAATAAAATATTTTAAAAAATCAAAGTAATGCAATATATCAAATTTTAAAGCCAATACAGGATTCACTCCTGCTTTGCACGAGTCACCTCCCTGGCTGGCTCTGTCCCCAGCCCTGCACACTTGGGTCAGGGACAGAGAGAGCCGAGAGAGGAGCCTCACCATGGAGCACAGGGCTCAGAGTGGAGACGAAGCCTGCAGTGGGTCAGGAACCTGATCAGGACCTAACCAGCAGAACCTCAGTGCCTGAGAGTGTCAGAGACAGTGCTGGGGGAGACAGGGTGATTAGGGAGGAAAGTCACTTTTCCAGAGATAGGATCAAGGTTGAGCTAATGATGGGAAGGAACAAAGGCTTTTCAGATTCTTCAATCCCTGACACATCAGATCTTAACAAATATATGTGTGTGTGCACACACATGCGATCTATGAGGCTCTCTCAAGCCTCCATTTTAATCAGGTGACAAAAAAAGAACATAGTTTTGCAGATACTTTATTGAAATGAAAATGTAAATGAGGTTTCAACAGTTGTCTTGCAGTTTTTAGGTCAAAAGCAAGAAAAGAAAGTAAAATTGTGGTTTATAGCAGTTGACAGTTGGTTTCTGACCATTCTCTGTAGTCCTCTGAGCCAAAGGTCTTGTGGAAAGTTAAAATAGTGCACAGTATGCACTATTGTACATTGAATTCTGGAAAACAAACACAGAGAGGTCACTTAGATTTTCAATTCTCTCTTACAAGTTAAAGTTCTGAAAAAGAAACATTCTTCCTCCTTGTTTTCCTGGGTTTGTCCACACACATCTGAAATCCAAGAAAGTTATTGCTGGAAATAGCACTAACTATGAAGAAGGGGATCTTTTTTGCTGATCGTTCCTACAAGTTAGTGGCTTCTTGACAATCAGATGTGTTTTACTTTGATAGAAAATGTGTGCATGTGTGAGTGTGTGTATGAGTGTGTATATGCTTGTGTACTGTGGAGCTGAGCATTAGGTAAGAGTTTTCCTGAGTGATCTTTTCCCTCTTTTGTCTTTTTCCTTTATCATTCGCTAAAAATTCCACAAAGAGAGAGAAGAATCAACACTGGGACCCTCATGTCTTTCTTGATGTCCAAGTCATCAGACTCACAAAATTCAGACAACAAAATTCAGAGATAAAATGAGGCATGTTCTCCATCGATTTGGCATAATTAGGACCTTGCTTGTCCCTACCCAGTGGGTTAAAAGTGCATCAGAAAAACGGAAATTACCATCATCGTTCTGAAATCGTTCAGAGTTTCGTTTGACTGTTTGAGATAACACTGCTTCAGTTGTATTGCAGCCTTCTCAGTGGCTTCATCCGGTATGAACTCTTGAACGGCTTCTACATATTCAGCTGGAGACAGTTCAGCAGTAATTGTCTTTTCAACCACATCCTCAAGAAGTTGGCAGCCAGATCCTGGATGAGAGCATGCAAAAATGGACTCAATTAGGGAAGTATGAACCCCTTTTGGAGCATAACTATGATGTTTGTCATATTCTTACATTCCAGTAGAAATATACATTCAGAAAGATTATGGTGAATGGTCTTGAGTTCTCAATCCTAGGAGAGTAGACTAAGGATCTGGGATTTCCTTTAAACTGTAAAATATCTACCCTCCCCAACCTTCCTGCCTCCCCAACCCAAAGAAGCCCAATATTTTGTAACCACGATTAAGGAGGATGCTCGAGAAATGAGATGCTCTGATTTAGTACCACGTACTCAACATTATCTCATCTTCCTTTGTTCAGAGTCACGTGATGCTTCACTTTTATCATCAGAGCAGCAAGTAGGAGTTCCAAGTATTATAGATGTATTGACTTTAGGATACTGTCCATTAGCTCTATTGACACTAATTATTTTCTGCAAAAAAAATAATGCTCAAATAAATTCTTGTTCATGGTTGATCTGTTGTCACCACTTAGGTTGTGTAGGGAAAAGGGCTCTAGTATTGCACTCACAATAGCCATATTTTCATCCTTGGCTCTGCAACTTTCTATTTAGTTGATCTTGAGCATATCACCTTCCCCACTCAATTATTTTATTGAACTCATAAAGGTTGATAGCATTGTATAAATTCGGGTGTACATTATTATTTATCAGTTTCTGTATAGACAGCTTCATTCTAACCACCAATACTCTAATTTTTATCCATCACCGTACATATGTGCACCCCTACGCCCTTCGCCCACCCCCAACAACCTTCCCATCTGGTAACCACTAATCTGTTCTCTTTATCTATGTGTTTGTTTATCTTCCACAGAGCATATCACCTTTAACACCTCTGCATGTAATTCAGGAACAAATGAGGTAGGATATTAAAAGAGTTTGGTAAATTGAACAAAGCACACCATGTGGCTTATCTATTAGTGAAGATCAGATTCTGGCTGCCAGGGCATTTTCCTCCCTCTGGATCTTCATTACCAGAAGGAGACCTTCAGAGGGTGTGAGCTCTCTCCAATCAGAGTTGATCATGAAGAGACTAGGAGGTAAGGGACATCCCAGTAGGCTCAAATCTATTCCACAAAAGTGTGAAGAGTGGATCCACATTTGGTGTGGGACGCTGGGTTATACATGTATGGGACTCTGGGTTACTGATGTACTCTGAGCCTTTTCTCCTGGGAGGTTTCCCATTTCTTTCCACATTGAAAGAATCTCCATGAGTGCCTCTTTCAGGAAACCCAGCTAGAGCCAATGTCAGGGGGCCAGAAAAGCATGTCTTTCCCTCCTCCCACTGAAATACCTAAGTCTAATATTCAAACCTAAGACTCACCCTGGTTTTCATGGAACCTGTGATGATGGGGACATGCTCTGAATAGCATGAGATGCTACATGCTGCTCCATGGTAGAGGAAAAGCCAGTGAGGGATCTACTTTAGCTTTGTAGAATTAATGATAATCTTTTGGCCTAGTACACCCAGACACATTATACCGGGCTGTTTTGTACTGGGGTTTGGGGACCAGGAATTCTTCCACAGGGAACTTGATGACAACCTTAAGCCCAAGGCCTGCCCTCCTTGTCAGTACTCACCTGCATAGCAGTAAAGTGGGAAGGCCACCAGCATGAGGACTGTCACCAGCTTCATGATGGAAGCAGCTGTTGTTCGCTGGTCTCTGACGTGGCAGGGATGAAGGGACTCACTCTGGTGGGGAGTACCCAGACCTCCTCCTTTTATTCTCCTGGTCACCACTTTAATCCCTCCCATAAATGAGGAAATGTGTCAGATGATAAACTTGGCATTGGGCCTGGAAACGACAGTGAGAATCAACCAGAACCCAGCCAGCCTGTGCTTTTTGTAGAAACCAAGGTGGTGGCGCTTTCTAGACCCCAAACAACTTGAGAAGTGCAATAACAATACAAAACTTTAGGTAAAATTAATGTAAAAGTCCTTTCTAAGTAAAAAAGCAAATTACACCATCATGAACCTGTGTTGTCATCCTGGTGTGTTTTTTTAAGTATTACTGTGGTCATCATTCTCTCCTCCTTGTCCTCCTCCTCCTCTTCTTCCTCCACTTCTTTCTCTTGCATTTCTCCTTCTTCTTCAAGGTACAAAAACTTCATGTCATGTGAGTCTGTTCCTGCTAGTTTACCAAGTACTTGGGCTCGTTGCAAGACCAGATACCTCCTCCAGGAGGCAGACTTCCCTCACCCATGGACACTTTTCACTCAAGTGCTTGACGTTTCGGCAATAATGTCTCAGCACTCTGAAGGTTGTTTTTGGAAAGAATCTCTCACTTACTTAACTCTATTTCCTAAATTCATCAATTAGAAAACAATGAATTAACTTTGCTTTATTTTTGTTATCTTTTTAAGATTTTTCTCCCACCGAGTCACAGGATGATGTGAAGTAGAACAGGTGATTGCTTAGGGGAAGCCATGCTGAATTGTGGAGGGTGATGGGATCTGGGCTCATGCAGGCGTAGGTTTGAATCTTGGATCCAATACCTAATCATGAAGTGTCTTCGGGCAAGTTAAAGCAGTGGTCACTCCAAGCTTCCTTTTCCTCATTTGTAAAATGGCCAGAAACGGTACCATAAATGGTTTTATAAGGAAGACAGACACTCCATATAAAGAGCTTATCACAGGGCTTAAATCTGGGTAATCATGAACAAATGGGAGGTTCCATCATTCAGCAATAACCATGAGCTTCTCCTGTGACAGGTCCCTGTGCTCTATGCCACAGATTCAGTTGTAGGAACACGTTAGAGGAGGACCTTGCTCTGTGGAGCTTACCTCTTACCAGTGAGGCAACAAGCAAGCCTACCAGTGAGTGAGTGATATCGGACAGTGACTGTGTAAGGAAAAGCAACACAACCCCCAGGGTCAGCATCCTGCATAGAGGTCCAGGCAAAGTTATAGGGGGAGGGACTTTGAAGCTTGGATGAGTGAACAATGATATCCAGGGGAAGATGTCGGGAAGAGTGGTCTAAGCAGAGGGAACAGCAAATACAGAAGCCTGAGAACAGATGGTACTTGGCCAAGGTATTGAACTTGTTCCTCTTGGTACCAAGAGAGGGACAGGACAGCCTCATAGGATAGAAACCCACATCAGTTCTAGCAGGGATGATATGAAGGTCATAGGAACTAGAGAAACAGGGTTGGCTTAGGTTAAAGAAAAAAGAAATGGATGAGAGCCAGAGAAATGAGTCAATACCCATGAATGAGTAATTACCCATGAATGCATTATTTGCTCTCTGGATTACTTGTGACTCTGTTTCCGTCCTTCACTGGAGGATAACTTGCCAAGAACAAAACTGATTTAGCAAGATGCTAGAAACAGAGAAACTTATGTTCTCATGTGTGTACTTTCGCGCAGTTGACGCTGGCTGGCAATTTTCATCCCAAAGGCAAGTGAAGGACTTTAGTAATGAAATAGGATAATGTTTTTGTCATCAGGACTTAATGGGGACTCTACCTAGAGCCCTAGTTGTTATCAACCTGCCCTGTCACTTGCTGGGAATCTAGACCCTTCAGAGGTTTCTTATTCAGCAAAAAGAATCCCACCCACATGATGCACACGGTTCCCACAATAAAGAAGTTGTATGTTCTTTGCCTGCATGTTTCTTCTCTGCAACTGTTGATGATTATTCTCTGGTGAATCCAAAAACGGTAACAAGGCCCAAAAAAGACTCTTTTCAAGCCAGCACTTACAGAGAGAAATAGGAGAAACCCAAAAGTCAGGATGGTGGTGCTGCCAGCCTGATTCTTTCTCTTCCCAAAAGGAGCTTTGACTCAGATCCCCATATTAAGGTCAGAAACTAAAGGAGTGAAATGGACTTCAGTTTTAGTATTTGTGCACATTTATTGATCACCTTCTATGACAAACCGTGGTGCAAAGTTAAATGATTCAGATTTTACCTGGAATGAACTTGTGTCTTCAGGGAGAATTAATGACTGTGTCCTCAGGCTCATAGAAGCCCTGAGATATACTGACACTAATACTTTGGTCATTTGAGGCCTTGCCATATTTAATAAAAGTAATAACATTCAGTGAGAGTCAGTTTTTCTCAGTGACTCAGGCATTGGCACAAAAGCCTGTAAAATAATGATTTTGAAATTCAGATGGTCTAAAGTTTTTTAAATTGTAAGTTACCGAGGGGCTGATCCCATGGGTGAGTGGTTAAGTTCCCGTGCTCCAGTTTGGCGGCCTGGGGTTCCCAAGTTCAGATCCTGGGTGTGGACCTACACAGCACTCATCAAGCTATGTTGTGGGGGAATCCCACATAGAAGAACTAGAATGACCTACAAATGGGACAGACAACCGTGTACTGGGGCTTTGGGTAGAAAAAAAAAGACTGGCTAACATCTGTTGCCAATCTTCCTCACCACAAAGCACAGTAAAAAGAAAATTATGAGTTACTGATATCAGCCCCACAGTATTTGGAGTGAGACACCTCATTTCCTTTTTTTCCTACTCATTCTGTAAAACTGGTTCTAGACCTGACCTCCAGGTCTGCTAGGACTTTAACGTCAGGCATGTTGTTTGGAGGCAAACCTCTTCTTCCTTAAGATCCTGCCAAAGTCTAGAAGTCTGGTGGGAAGGTAGTTACTCAGGACAGAAAGTTTAGGAAATGCTCTGCTCTTGGGGACATTTTTTTCCAATTATTTTATTGAAATCATGAAGGTTTACAACATTGTATAATTGTGGGTATACATTATTATTCATCAATTCCTGTATAGCCCGCATTGAGCTCACCACCAGCAGTCTAATTTTTATCCATCACCATACATATGCTTCCCTTTTCTCCTTTCACCCAACCCTGAGCCACCTTCCCCTTCGGTAACCACTAATCTTTTCCCTATTCTTTTTTTTGTGAGGAAGATTGGCCCTGAGCTAACATCTGTTGCCAATCTTCCTCTTTTTCGCTGAGGAAGATTGTCACTGAGCAAACATCTCTGCCAATCTCCCTCTATTGTAGGTGGGATGCTACCGCAGCGTGGCTTGACGTGTGGTACACGGTTCATGCCCAGAATCTGAACCTGTGAACCCCAGGCTGCTGAATCCCGTGCTGCACAGCACGAATGAACTTAACCACCAGGCCACCGTGCCAGCCCCTAAGCTTTTCTTTTTATCCATGTGTTATGTATCTTCCACATATGAGTGAAATCATACAATATTTGTCTTTCTCCATTTGGCTTATTTTATTTAACATCATACCCTCAAAGTCCATCCATGTTGTTGCAATTGGGACAATTTTGTCTGTTTTATGGCTGAGTACTATTCCATTATGTGTATGTATATATATATATACACACACCAAATCTTCTTTATTCAATTATCTGTAGCAGGGCACTTGGGTTGCTTCCACATATTGGCTATTGTGAATAATGCTGCAATGAACACAGGGATTCATAAGTCTCTTTAGATTGTTGATTTCAAGATCTTTGAGATAGCTGGACCATATGGTATTTCTATTTTTAATTTTTTAGGAAATCCCCATACTGTTTTCTATAGTGGCTGCATCATTTTACATTCCCACCAGTAGCATATTATGGTTCCCTTTTCTCCACATTCTCTCTAACATTTGCTAGTTTCTGTCTTGGTAATTATAGCCATTCTGACAGTTATAAGGTGAAATCTCATGGTGGTTTTGATTTGCCTTTCTCCAATAATTAGTGATATTCAACATCTTTTCATTTGTCTGATCACCATCTGTAAATCTTCTTTGGAAAAATGTCCATTCATATCCTCTGCCCACTTTTTGATCGGATTGTTTGGTTTTTTGTTGTTGATGTGTATGAGTTCTTTGTATATTTTGGAAATTAACCCCTTGTTGGATAAATGATTTGCAAATATTTTCTCCCAGTTGGCGGGTTGTCTTTGTTTTGTTCATGGTTTCCTTTGCCAGTCAAATGTAGTCCCATTTGTTCATTTGTTTCTTTTGTTTCGCTTGCCTGACTAGACATGGCATTCAGAAGGATGCTGCTGAGACTGATGTGAAAGAGTGTACTGCCTATATTATCTTGTAGGAGCTTTATGATTTCGGGTCTTACATTTAAGTCTTTAATGCACGTTGAGTTAATTTTTGCATATGATGTAAGACACAAAGCGTTGAGAAAGGAGATAAATAGACAAAATAAGAAAACTCTAGCTCTCTTTTAGAACAGGGTAGCAAATACTCAATTATAACTTAAAACATAAAGGGAAGAAAAGCATCAAAGGTAACTATAAATACTTCAAATGAGTCACAAGCTCACAACACAAAACAGAATAATTTGTGACAACAATAACTCAGAATGGGAAGAAACTGCTGAAGTTAATGGAGATAAGAGCCTATGAGAAAATGGACTATTTCATCTTTGGTATCTTTTATACAAACCTCATGGTAACCACTAAACCAAGAATCAGAGCAGAGCTACAATTCATAAAAAAGAGAAAACTGAGAAAACCTCCACATAAAACCACCAAAATGAAATGGCACTCAGAAAGACAAAGGAAGAGAAACAATAGAAATATGGCACAACCGGAAAGCATGAGATAAAATGGCAATATCAAGCCTACATATATCAATAATCACTGTAAATGTAAATGGATTGAATTCTCCAATCAAGAGACACAGAGTAGCTGGATGGATTAGAAAACAAGACTCAACAATATGCTGCCTCCAGGAAACACAACTCAGCTCTAAAGACAAACATAGGCTGAGAGTGAAGGGGTGGAAGATGATATTCTAAGTTAATGGCAAACAAAAGGAAGCAGGTGTTGCCGTACTTATGTTAGACAAAGGAGACTTCAAGATAAGAAAGACAATGAGAAACAAAGAGGAGCAGTGTATAATGATATAAGGGACATTCCACCAAGAAGACATAACACCTATGAATATATATGCACCTAACACAGGAGCACCAACATCTTTAAAGCAGCTATTAACAGATGTAAAGGGAGAGCTTAACAGCTTCCATGTATAATAGTAGGGGACCTCAACACTCCACTTATGTCAACGGATAGATCATCCAGACAGAAAGTCAACATAAATGAAACACTTGATCAGATGGACTTAATATAGAGAGAGAGAGCATTCCATCCAAAAAGAGCAGGGCACATATGGCTGTCACTGAGGTATTCATTGTTCACAGTATCCAGGCCATTCCTCTACCACGTGTCTTACTTGCCTTGGATCCAGCCCGCTGTGACGATTTCACAGCCATGTCTCTTTGTACAATGTGAATAGTCCTAGGATCGTTGTGAGGCCTGAATGAGATACAACATATAAGTCCTCAGAACATGGCTGGGCACAGAGTAGGTGCTATCTGCACATCAGCTGCCAGAGATTAGTTTTATAAAAATGAGAAAGAAGTTATGATAAACCTTGAAGGACTGCTAGGACCATCATAAACCAGTGAAGTCTCTGCTTCTACTTCACATTCTCTACAAGATCTAGAGATAATTGTGTTCAGATCTGAGGTCAAAGTCCTAAGTTGAAAATACAGCACTGTATTTGATCCAGGCTTACTTGATATTTTTCTGACTCCTTCTTAAAAGAGTTTTATTGAGATAAAATTTACATATCACTTCTTCTCAAACATAGTCTACATTCTGTTGGCCTAGTCATCCTCTCAATACCCACCACCAATCTATGTTTACACATTTTCAAAACTCAATAAAACATGAATGGCAAACAATTACATACCACTTACTTGATGCAGAGCACTGGTGAAAACCTCTTTTAATTTTCACATCTGCAATCCAATGAGCAGAGTGATGTTGAAACATTGTCTAAACTGGGGTACTTTGGAGGGTGAAAGAGGTCACTAAATGGATGCAATGCTGGGACAGTAACATAAATCAGGATTCTCCTGAGCCAACTGAGATGTGTGGTCTCCCTCCCCACGAGGTAAGCATATCATTTCTCCCCAGCTGCTGACAATGGGACAAGAGAGGTCAAGTAACTTGACCAAGGGCACACAGCTAGTGGAAGGCAGAGCCTGGATAAGAGGCAGGGTGTTTTGATTCGAGAGACTGCTCCTGACACTATTGATATCTTGAGTTGGAGACTTATGGACCTTCACTTTGTGGCTCAGATGGATCCTTGGGACCTTATCCCACATCTGCACTAGGTGAACTCCAGGTGGATTTTTGGGCGGTTTTCTGCTTGTGGCCTTTCCTCTCAGTGAGCTTCGTTTCCCAACTGTCCTTGTCTCAGTCTCACAGAATTGAAACTCCTTATTCATTCCCAATGCCACATCAAAGACAGCCCACTTCTTGTGCTCTCTTCTGGCCCCTGAATCTCTTGGGATGTCCCTTCCCAGGACCTCATGGCTCTCCGAGAGCAGCTCTGTCTGGACATCCCAGGACCTAATCCCAAGGCCCTTTACTCCCTATTCATGCTCCTTGAGGGCACAGTCTGTGCACCTCTGGTCTTTGTTGGACAGTAGTCAACATGTAGCTGCTTAATTACTTGTTGTGTAACTGTGTTTCAGGACAGATTTTTAATTTTTACAAAGAATTCACTGATTATATCACATGCTTTATTATTCTATCTGTTTAGGGAGAGAGGCTCATTTAAGCTTGAATCTTTGGTAAAGGCAAGAATCAAACCCAACACTAAAACCAGACATCAGCGTGCATCCTGGTGCTAACACCACGTTCTTTCTGTTCCCGGATGAGGACTTTGGAGTCACAACAGAGAGGGGTCAGGTGAGGAGAGGAGGAAGTTGAAGCCCATAACATCAGGGATGGGCCAACTCAATCTCCCTGTTCTGCAGAAGTAGCCATTACCTTGATCCAATATAAACCGGATCCATCTAACGACTTGTGTCGGGGAGCCAGATTTGTTAGCTCAAATCAAAGCTGATGGGGAAAGATCAGTTCAGCCTCAGGTAATTCCCCTTGGCTCATTCACCAAAACAGTGAACTTTGCACAACTTGACCTTTCCATAAAATGTGTGGTTAAATACTTAATCCCATACACTTGTGACAGTTCATATGGTTCATTAGGTACCTACAAAAACATCTTCTCTATTTGTTAGTAATTTTCCCTCCACTGCATGCCCACATTTTCTTCCTAAGTGTAGGCATCCACAGTTGTGAATCTCTGGTTCTTACGGGCATTACAAATACTGTGTGCAGGTTCTGACATAAAGTATTTCCACTGCTAGAGCGGTGATTTTCTTCTAGGACTGATTTACTTCATCATCCCACCCACATCTGTGGACATCATTAATGCCTAGAGATGTTTGTGGTGCTTCCACAGGGTGGGTGGTTTGCTATTGGCATCAAATGGGTAGAGACCAGAGATGCTGCTAAACAACCTGCAATGCTCAGGACATTCGCTCACAAAAGAATTCTTTAGCCTCCAATGTCAGTAAAGCCATGGTTGGAAAACCATGCCATAGAGAAATGTCTAAAAGCATTTGCCCTTGTGGTGAAAGGTCAGTAGTGCAAGGCAGCCTCAAACAGTGGACCGTGAGTGGAGTCCCAGTGCAGACAGACACCGGCAGGAGTGTGGGCATCTGTATCCTCTAGTGTGTGGAGTTCAGCTTCGTGGCCAAACCTCTGCCCAGATAGTCCCCATATTTTCTCTGTCCTGTCATCCTCATCCAGGTTGCCCTTCAAGATCCAAGTCAATCATAACCTCATCACAAAATCTTCCTTCCTGGAGAATGCACAGATCATAAGGTCTTTGCTCTCCTTGAATTTCTATAGGGCTTTAGTTTCTATGATAGAATCTCATTCTTAGTGATGTGCCTCATCCTTTTCTTCGGTTCTCACTCTCTCATTTTACATGATAAAAATGTCTTGTCATTTAACATGATAATTAATTTTTAAGGCAATGTAATAATTGTGTTTTCACAGTGCCTGGCCATAGTTAGCAAGAAAAAATGTTGCTACTACCTTTATTACCTCTATTGTTATTAGCTACAGATGGATTTGCAACACAGGAACCTATGTGGAAGAGGA